>NC_084617.1:27988847-28038847 GCF_033978795.1 Nerophis ophidion
GTTCTGTCTCCCTGTAATGTTTGTCTGATCTTGAATGGGATTGTGCTGAAAATTTTAATTTCCCTGAAGGAACTCTCCTGACGGAATAAATAAAGTACTATCTAATCTAATCTAATCTAATATATATATATATATATATATATATATATATATATATATATATATATATATATATATATATATATATATATATACATATATATGTATTTCTATATATATATATATATTTATATATATTTATATATATACAAATATATATATTTGTGTTTATATAATATATTATATTATATTTTTTATTTGTAAGTGTAACTGAGGCCAGAGGTTGTTAATGTTTTTTTAAACCTGAGCCTAAGTTTTCCACTACAGAGGGTCCCAGGCCGACTCAAAGTAGTAATATTACTATTGATTTTATTAGTAATCAATAATTATATCCAGTCTACTTTTAGTTTACAACCTTGTCAATAAACACACGTGTTTAGCACAAAGATGATTATTTAGTGCATAAACCTTAGGCCTAGGTCAGGTTTATTAACAAAAAAAAGTAGCAACCAAATATACTGCATTAAAAGGGACTCATAAAGAACTGATGAAAAATTAATTTACATTAAATTATGTTGTGCTAAAATAAATTAACTGAATTAACAATACGTTTTCATAACTCAATACACCCTCTAGTTCAGAAACACTGACTTAGACAGATAATTTGTAAATATTTGATACTATCAAAATTGGACTGAACAATTTGATTTATGCAAATGTTTCTTAAACATGTGCTTTTATTTTTGAAACAGCTCAACACGAAATGGACACAGACTCTCTTTTACAGACATAAACGTACTCTCACACTCTTGCCACTCCTGACACAGACTGTCTTCAAAAAGCTACTATCAATGACAATTGAGCGGGTGTGCGTGTCGGCAGGGTGCCACCTCACTCGTCATGACAGTTGAGGCCCCACGTGCTCCCCAGTATTGATTATTGACACCCTTTTGGAGATTTCTGTGGAAAGTGTGTCGGTTGTAGTTGTCGAGGTGACGGTGTTCTCTGCATGGTCGGGCAGCTAGCTGTTGGCGGCGGATATTTGGGACACGACTCGCTCTGGCGTCTCCCCTACTACAGACTTGGCCCACCATCACACATATAAAAATAGAGCAGCTTTTTTGCGGTCCCAAAAATAAAAAATTGTGCCGTTAAAGAAAATGAATGGTGACACATTACACATTTAAAGGCCTACTGAAATGAGATTTTCTTATTTAAACGGGGATGGCAGGTCCATACTTTGTGTCATACTTGATCATTTCGCGATATTGCCATATTTTGCTGAAAGGATTTAGTAGAGAACATCCACGATAAAGTTCGCAACTTTCGGTGCTATGAGAAATGCCCTGCCTTTATTTGAAGTCGCAGACGATGACGTCACACGTGTGGGGGCTCCTAATATATTCACATTATTTTTAATGGGAGCCTCCAACAAAAAGTGCTATTCAAACCGAGAAAATGACAATTTCCCCATTAATTTTAGTGTGGATGAAAGATTTGTGTTTGAGAATATTGATAGCGACGGACTAGAAAAGAAATAAAATAATAAAAATAATAAGTAAAAAAAAAAACGCGATTGCATTGGGACGGATTGCGATGTTTTTAGAGACATTTCTACGTTAATTCTGGGAAATCCCTTATATTTCTATTGTGTTGCTAGTGTTTTAGTGAGTTAAATAGTACCTGATAGTCGGAGGGGTTTCTCCATGGGTGTGTTGACACCAATGTCTCAGGGGAGTCGACGGCAACAAGCTCTGTTTGATCTCTGGTAAGAAGCGACTTTTTACCACAATTTTCTCACCGAAACCTGCTGGTTGACATTCCGTCGTGATTCATGTTTGCTTGACCTCGCTCTGATCCATAGTAAAGTTTCACCTCCAGGAATTTTAAACAAGGAATCACCGTATGTTTGTGTGGCTAAAGGCTAAAGCTTCCCTACTCCATCTTTCTACGGTGACATCTCCAATATTAATTGAACAAATTGCAAAAGATTCAGCGACACAGATCTCCAAAATACTGGGTAATTATGCCAGTAAAGCAGACGACTTTTAGCTGTGTGTGTGTGCAGCGCTCATACTTCCTAAAAACCTGTGACGTCTTGCATACACGTCATCATTACACGTCGTTTTCAAGACGAAACTCCCGGGAAATTTAAAATTGTAATTCAGTAAACTAAAAAAGCCGTATTGGCATGCGTTGCAATGTTAATATTTCATCATTGATATATAAACTATCAGACTGCGTGGTGGGTAGTAGTGGGTTTTAGTAGGCCTTTAAGGTTTATACATAGCTAACATGGCAGCAAGGTGCGACAGGGCTTAGTGCTGGTGCCTCACAATAAGAAAATCCTGAGTTTGATCCCCAGGCTCGGGGTCTTTCTTTGTGGACTTTCTATGTTCTCCCCCGGAATTGCGTGGGTTCTCCAGAAAATGGATGCATGGAAGTCAAGGTAACTTGTAGAGCACAAGGCAATTCAAAGTGTTTTACAGATCATTTCAAGAAGGCTAAAATACAAGATAAAATCATCATAAAAGTTATCATCAGTCAAATTAAAATAATAAAATACAATTATAATAAAATAATCATCATTTAAATTAAATTCAAAGAGTACAGTAAATTCCGTACTATAAGCCGCTACTTTTTTCCTACGCTTTGTACCCTCCTCCGGCTTATAAAACATTACGGCTAATAAATGGAATTGAAAAAAGCAAAGAAGCTGAAAAGGTGTTTTTTTTTTGTGCCCTAGCACAATTTTTTGGACGAGATTGCTCACTGTTCTTCATTTTAGAGCTTTAATCTGAAAGTAGAACTGATGTTGCGTCTTCCAGCCATTCATAGCTTTTCAACTGCGATGAATTCCCGTCTTCTCGCCGTCTATAGTGTTTCTACTCGTATGGATTCTTCATTCACTGCTCCAAGCAACGTTTGTAATTTTTACGATATAACTAAAAGTCTTACTTACTAAACAGTCCCACGTGTGATGTCTGTAGAAGTGTTTTAATGCATTTTTGAGTTGCTATCGTAATGTGAATATTTAAAATGTTTTATTAGTAGATTGAACAGTACAGTACATATTCCGTACAATTGACCACTACATGGTAACACCCGAATAAGTTTTTCGACTTGTTTAAGCCTGGGGTCCACGTTAATAAATTCATGGTAATCAATAGAATAGAATAGAATAGAAAATAATGGACTTTGTTGTCATTATATTTGCATGAAACGAGAGTAAGGACTCCAACTTAAGGTGCGGTAGTGGGAACAAATATGGGATAAAAATAAATTACACAAGAGGTAATAAAGATAAAACTAAGAATTGAAATAAACAGACTGCTATCTAACAATAATAATACGCAATCCTGTACAATATACAAGACAGTATACAAAATAAAAAATACTGTACAATATACAGAACAAGACAAGAGTTGGGGAGTAATAAATAACAATCAAACGACTGTAGTTAGCATTAGCTAATATGCTAACATATTAATTTATTAACTTATAATGGCCTTATTTTTGTATTGTTTTAGTTTCACTAATTTCCTCGGTAAATTCACCAACACGTCACCATGGAGTTATTGAGTCTGTATAGCTGATTGGAGAGCTAGCTTGCGCATGACTTCTGTTTTGTTTGATCAGTCGTTTTACTGCCTTGCACCACACACCGTTTGGAAAACATTAAGGTGTGTAAATAAACATTTACAGAATATATCTGTGTAAATAACTCATTTCACAACGTATATATCTGCGTCTTATAGTCCGGGGCGGCTAATATATGGACATTATATTTAATTTTCTCCTAAAATGTAGTGGTTGTGGCTTATATCCCGGTGCACATCTTTGGGAAGACTATTCCAGATTTAAGGGCGTAAAAACCAAAAGGCTGCCTCGACATGTTTGGTCCTGACTCTGGGCCAAACAAACTGAGGTTCTCAGAGCTTGTGATGGATAATATGTCTCAAACATGTCCGAGATGCACTTTGGCAAAAGACCATGAAAAGACGTGTACATAAGCAAAGCTGTATTGAAGTCTATTCTACGAGCAACAGGAAGCTACTAAAAAACACGATGGGACAGATATGACGGAATGACTTCGGTTACTGACGCGGGAATTCAAAATCATGCCGTATTTCTGAATATCTTTGACAAACACTACCAACAAAATGACCACCGAATCATAAACCATGCCGTATTTTGGGACTACAAAACAATATGGCGGATCCCTTTTAATAAAAACGACAAGCAAAATGTGACGTAGGTGTCATAAATCATGACGTATTTCCAGTTTAGGTAGTGCCCAAAAGGAACAAGCGGTAGAAAATGGATGGATGGATAGTGCCCAAACCGTACACTAGACAATTCAAAGTGTTTTACAGATAAACACATTTACGGATAGTTTGTCTTTCTAAGTCAGCTTTGGAGACAATTTTTTTTAATTATAGGAACGTATTTCAGGTTGTAAAAAAGTGCCGATGTTATTCATTGTTCAAATCAGAGACCTAGTCCATTCTTGCATGTCATTTTTCTAACCTGATTGTCAGTTTTCATGGAAAGTATCTCTGTTATGTTCCCAGATGGCTCTGGGTCTAGGGATCGTAGGAGAACGCAATATAACATTGTATAAACTAAATGAGATGTATATTAAAGACAACGAAGCCAAGAATTGAAAAAAAACTAGTGTTATTGAAAGGTTACCATGTGTAACCAAGACACAGGTGTTGTCAAAGGAATGAATCAAACATACCAAAAGACACCTCTGAAAAAGAAAGGTAAGCTTACTAACTAAAGCCATTTAATTATCATAAACCAAAAACCTATCTACCTACTGTAGCCAGTGATGGAGTCCAAAACCAACAAGAGTGACAGCCACCACTAAGCCTGGTGTCTCTATACACAAGCAAGTATTCGGTGCGTAGTGTACCGAGACCTTTGTCTAACCTTGACCAAGACTAGGCTGCACACCGTACAGATACTTACAAAACACGGAAAGTTGAAAGGTAAACAAAAAAAAAAAAGGGTGGCACAAGTTAAGCAAAGAGCTTAACAAGAATGGGTACCAAAACAAAGTAGCGTCAAAGACAAAGTAGATCTGCAAGTAGGAAAATCAAGTAGAGTTTATCAAGGCTACAACACAGCATGGCAGAAAAAGAATCCACCTGATCCAGTGGTGAGCAGGATGGGAGGATGAATGGTGGACCGGGATTGGCTAGCTGATTAACAGGTGAAATGAAGAGCAGCTGAGAACAGGATCCGGTTGATTGGCAGCAGAGGCAGTGAATGAGTGTGACCTGTAGAAACAATAGGGGAAGAAACTCAAACAAACCACCACTACGTGGAACATAACAGTTTAGTGCGACTAATACAAGTTTGTCTTTTCTTCTGTGGGCCACTGACAACAATTGATTTTGTCTGAGTTTCGCTGAAGAAACCTGCTTTGGATCTGTAAACCAACAGATCACTTGCCATCAGCGACACCTAGACTTGCATCGTTGATGTACAGGACTCTTTGAAGCTACGTTATTAGCTGGCTTTGTGGCAGCTTGTTCACTTTGAACAGTAGGGGTCCTAAAAGTGAACCCTGAAGAACTCCACATGTCATAGCCATTTTGGTAAGAGACAGCCATTGCTTGTTGCAAACGAGCTGCATTTGAGTCATCAGACCGGAATAAGTCGTTACAACTGCCTCCCAAGGGCCTTTCTCCATTATAACCCATGCGTCGCACACCGTCGCTGAAAAGAAACAGGCCCTGACCGCCATCTTCTCTCCATGCAGGGGCTGAAGTGGTTCGGAAGTATGTCCGCCAGCAGCAAAAGAAGCAAGAGGAGGAGTCCAAGGTGCAGCGACTGTGGCATTGGTGGCCACGCCGTGCTGCGCTCCTTAACCCTCTTGCTTCTGGGGACCCTCATCGCCGACCCCGTGGCGGCTCAAAAGCAGCGAGGGGGTTCCTCGGAGAAAGTGCCGGTCCTAAACATTGCGGTGATTCTGGGGCGCACACGCTACATCTCCGACCGGGACATCCGGGCGCTATGGAGCAAGGAAGAACCCATTGACGTCAACGTGGTCTCGCTACTCGTCAACGAGACAGACCCGAAAAGCATCATCACCAACATGTGCGACCTGATGTCCGGGACCAAGATCCACGGTGTGGTGTTTGGGGATGGCACAGACCAGGAGGCCATTGCCCAGATTTTGGATTTTATTTCCTCGCAGACGCTCATACCCATCCTGGGCATCCACGGAGGCTCTTCCATGATCATGGCGGATAAGGTATGTGTTCTGCCGTCGATGCACACACGATGAGCTCCCCCTGTTTCCTAATCTATGCACGGTCTCACACACATTATTTCTTCTAGTTTAATTTTGTCATAAAGTACCAGTCTGGTGGGACAGTGGAGCAGAACGTGTGTGCGCTCAGAACACATGTCAAGTTAACTTTCAGTTTAGATACCATCGAAGAGAGGCAACCTAAGTGGATAAAAGTATGAGAAACCAGCTATTATTTTAGAGATTGCTCTGATCATTATATAGCTTGGTTCTCTCTCCAGTGCTGGTCTAACAGTTGTTTGTACTTACTCCTTTGAGATACGAGTATTCTGCTTAGGTATAAGAGTGTTAGGCTTTAGGATAAGAGTGTTATGCTTTGATATACGAGTGTTCTGCTTTGAGATAAATTTTCTGCTTAAGTACAAGACTGTTATGCTTTACAATAAGAGTGTTTTGCTTAAGTACAAGAATGTTCTGCTTAAGTATAAGAGTGTTCTGCTTTGAGATACGAATGTTCTGCTTTGAGATAAGTGTTCTGCTGTGAGATAATAATAGTGTTCTGCTTTGAGATAAGAGTGTTATGATTTCGGATAGGAGTGTTCTGCTCAAGTATAAGAGTGTTCTGCTTTGAGATAAGAGTGTTATGCTTTAGGATAATATTGTTATGCTTTAGGATAAGAGTTTTCTGCTTTGCGATAAGAGTGTTCTGCTTTGAGATTAGAGTGTTATGCTTTGAGATAAGTGTTATGCTTTGAGGTAAGAGTGTTATGCTTTAGGATAATATTGTTATTCTTTAGGATAAGAGTTTTCTGCTTTGAGACAAGAGTGTTATGCTTTGAGATAAGAGGGTTATGCTTTAGGAAAAGAGTGTTATGCTTTGCGATAAGAGTGTTATGCTTCAGGACAAAAGAGGTATGCTTTGAGATAAGAGTTTTACGCTTTAGATAAGGAGTGTTCTGCTCAAGTATAATAGTGTTCTGCTCTACTTTAAGAGTGTTCTGCTTTGAGATAAGTGTTTTGCTTTGAGAAAACAGTGTTTTGCTCTGAGATAAGAGTGTTTTGCTTTGAAACAAGAGTATTATGCTATAGAATAAGAGTGTTTTGCTGTAGGATAAGAGTGTTATGCTGTAGGATAAGAGTGTTCTGTTTAAGAATAAGAGTGTTCTGCTTTGGAATAAGAGTGTTCTGCTTTAGGATAAGAGTGTTCTGCTTTGAGATAAGAGTGTTATGCTTTAGGATAATATTGTTATGCTTTAGGATACGAGTTTTCTGCTTTGAGATAAGAGTGTTGGCCCTAGTGTGTGAATGTGAGTGTGAATGTTGTCTGTCTATCTGTGTTGGCCCTGCGATGAGGTGGCGACATGTCCAGCGTGTACCCCGCCTTACGCCCGATTGTAGCTGAGATAGGCGCCAGCGACCCCAAAAGGGAATAAGCGGTAGAAAATGGATGGATGGATGCTTTAGAATAAGAGTGTTCTGCTTTAGGATAAGAGTGTTCTGCTTTGAGATAAGAGTGTTATGCTTTAGGATAATATTGTTATGCTTTAGGATACGAGTTTTCTGCTTTGAGATAAGAGTGTTATGCTTTAGGATAAGAGTGTTGTGCTTTGATATAAGAGTGTTATGCTTCAGGATAAAGTGCTATGCTTTGAGATAAGAGTTTTATACTTTAGATAAGGAGTGTTCTGCTCTAGTATAAGTGTTCTGCTTTGACATAAGTGTTTTGCTTTGAGATACGAGCGTTTTGCTCTGAGATAACAGTGTTTTGCTTTGAGACAAGAGTGTTATGCTGTAGAATAAGACTGTTCTGCTCTAGTATAAGTGTTCTGCTTTGAGATAAGTGTTTTGCTTTGAGATAAGAGTGTTTTGCTTTGAGACAAGAGTGTTATGCTGTAGAATAAGTGTTATGCTCTAGTATAAGAGTGTTCTGCTTTGAGATAAGTGTTTTGCTTTGAGACAAGAGTGTTATGCTGTAGAATAAGAGTGTTCTGCTCTAGTATAAGAGTGTTCTGCTTTGAGATAAGTGTTTTGCTTTGAGACAAGAGTGTTATGCAGTAGGATAAGAGTGTTCTGCTGTAGGATAAGACTGTTCTGCTTAAGACTAAGAGTGTTCTGCTCAAGGATAATAGTGTTTTGCTTTGAGAAAAGAGTGTTTTGCTTTGAGACAAGTGTTCTGTTTTGAGACAAGAGTGTTCTGCTTTGGGTTGTAGAAAAAAATGTTAATTTTCAGTTGTAGTCACACAATTTAAGGAATCTAGGAGGACTCTCCCCTCCTAAAAGGGGGTCCTAATACAGTATCTGATGATTTGTTGATGTCTTGTTTTTTATTACATTCATGAAACTGTGAAGCAGATTTAGTGGGTAAAACTTAAATGAGGCAAGCCTTCTGTTTTTGCTTCTTTGAGTGCTTTGAAACAAGTTTTGTTTTCCCCCGGCATCAAACAGAGATCCAATATGAGCGAGAAAAGCAATCCGATGCTCTCTTGTTAGTTTTTCCACGCTTAGCTGCTGGCGCTGCTGCCAGAATATGAAAGTATATTACAATAAGTTACTTTCCAAACAGCAGTGCAGCTGGTGTCTACCCGTGTGCACCAGGAGTAATGCAAGCAGCAAAAGGTAAGTGAGCACAGGGAACTCTGGTCCAATGGGCATGAATTACAGTTAAAAAAAATGTTATTTTTGTGTCATTTGGAAGAGCGCACAGAGGTCTAGACAGTGAATTAGCAATGAAAAACAAAATTTAAGGTAGGGGGAACATTTTTGGTGGAGCTCAGTGAAAATGTTACGTTAAAGTACACACACACCTGCGTCAGCTGCAAAGACAGGTGTCTGGTGGGTACTGGGATGCCTTTTTGTTTTGAAACTTCATGTGCCATACATTTGACTCTCATTCGCGATACCACTCAAGAACCGCTGCATGTGATATGAGTGGTCGTAGCGTTTTTAGGATTTTGGTTCCATCTAACAGGAGCAACGTAAGTGGATAAAAGAATGACAAATGGGCTACCGTTTTAGAGATTGCTCTGATCTTCAGATAGCTTGGTTCTCAATCAATCAATCAATGTTTACTTATATAGCCCTAAATCACTAGTGTCTCAAAGGGCTGCACAAACCACTACGACATCCTCGGTAGGCCCACATAAGGGCAAGGAAAACTCACACCCAGTGGGACGTCGGTGACAATGATGACTATGAGAACCTTGGAGAGGAGGAAAGCAATGGATGTCGAGCGGGTCTAACATGATACTGTGAAAGTTCAATCCATAATGGATCCAACACAGTCGCAAGAGTCCAGTCCAAAGCGGATCCAACACAGCAGCGAGAGTCCCGTTCACAGCGGAGCCAGCAGGAAAACATCCCAAGCGGAGGCGGATCAGCAGCGCAGAGATGTCCCCACAGTTGTTTGTACTTACTCCTTTGAGATACAAGTGTTCTTCTTTAGGATACGAGTGTTCTGCTTTGAGATAAGAGTGTTCGGCTTTGAGATATGAGTGTTCAGCTTAAGTAGAAGAGTGTTATGCTTTGAGATAAGAGTTTTAAGGTTTAGGATAAGTTTTTTGCTCAAGTGTAGGAGGGTTCTGCTTTGAGATAAGTTTAAGTTAAAGTTAAAGTACCATTGATTGTCACACACACGCTAGGTGTGGCGAAATTATTCTCTGCATTTGACCCATCACCCTTGATCACCCGCCGGGAGGTAAGGGGAGCAGTGGGCAGCAGCGATGCCTCACCCGGGAGCAATTTTTAGTGATTTAACCCCCAATTCCAACCCTTAATGATGAGTGCCAAGCAGGGTGTGTTATTTTTTAGGATACGAGTGTTCTGCTTCAAGATAAGAGGGTTCTGCTTTGAGATACAAGTGCTCTGCTTTGAGATAAGAGTGATTTTTTTTTTTAGATAAGTGTTCTGCTTTGAAATATGAGTGCTATGCTTTGAGATACGTGTTCTGCTTAAGTATAAGAGTGTTATGCTTTGAGATAAGAGTGTAATGCTTTAGGATAAGTGTTTCGCTTTGAGATAAGCGTGTTCTGCTTTGAGATACAAGTGTCCTGCTTTGAGATACGTGTCCTGCTTTGAGATAAGTGTCCTGCTTTGAGATAAGGGTGTTCTGCTTTGGGATAAGAGTGTTCTGCTTTGAGATATGTTTCCTGCTTTGAGATAAGTGTCCTGCTTTGAGAAAAGGGTGTTTTGCTTTGAGATAAGAGTGTTCTGCTTTGAGATAAGAGTGATTTGTTTTGAGATACGAGTGTTCTGTTTTGAGATGGGAGTGTTATGCTTGCGATAAGTGTTCTGCTTAAGTATAAGAGTGTTCTACTTTGAGATACAAGTGTCTTGCTTTGAGATAAGTGTCCTGCTTTGAGATAAGAGTGTTCTACTTTGGGATAAGAGTTTTCTGCCTTGGGATAAAGGTGTTCTGCTTCAAAAAAGGGTGTTATGCTTTGCGATAAGAGTGTTTTGCTTTGAGACACGAGTGTCCTGCTTTGAGATAAGTGTTTTGCTTTAAGATAAGAGTGTTCTGCATTAGCAGAGGTAAGTTTGTTAAAGTGTAATCGATCACGGTTTTTATGATCATTTCAAGTTAAAACCGGAACACTAACCGTTGGGAGTCTTACCGCCGTTTACCAGTATACCGTTTATGGTTACAACCCGAGTTGATACTATTTAGCGGTTGGCTGTGTCACTCCCACTGATCTGTAATCACTTCCTGCATTATTGATATCAATTACCTGTCTACTGCGATGTGATTGATATCGTTTTATCGCTGAGCCCTATCCTGGAGTGTTTGATATTCACACTTTACTTGTTGATGCTGGCTGGACAGTTGAACCGTGTTGTCTACAAGATGTACTATAGGTGTAACCCATCTTACTGGATCACTGATCACATCCTTCTTTCTGTTCCATGCCATAAAACCACATCCTTGGCCGTTTTTCTAGATTTCGCCTGACCCGGTGGACCACAATAAAACCGGTCTGTCAGGTCTGTAGTATCTTTTAGCAATGGTCTTTTTTGTTTTACAGTCAACATACAAACGTACTGTGCACCTTCTGAAGATAAGTACAAGGCTGTGAGGAGGAGAGGGCGTTGTTCCTCGGAACGGGTGGTTGACGAAGCAGAGAAGTCGAGAGTCGAGGCTGAACGGGAAGGAATCTGGGAATTTTCTGACTGGCACTGTCATACACAACACCTACAGTCGAGCTCAACGTTTTTTGTTTCATCCGACCAAAGAACTTTCCTACAGAAGGTCTTATCTTTGTCAATGTGATGGTAGATGAAACAAAAAATTAGCTTTTTGGCCACAATACCCAGCAATATGTTTGGAGGAGAAAAGGTTTGGCCTTTAATCCCAGGAACACAAGGCCTACCGTCAAGCATGGTGGTGGTCGTATTATGCTCTGGGTCTGTTTTGTGGTCAATGGAACTGGTGCTTTGAAGGGAGTAAATGGACAATGAAAAATGAGGATTACCTCCAAATTCCTCAGGACAACCTAAAATCATCAGCCGGGAGGTTGGGTCTTGGGTGCAGTTGGGTGTTCCAACAGAACAATGACCCCAAACACACATTAAAAGTGGTAAAGTAATGGCTAGATCAGGCTAGAATTAAGGTTTAAGAATGGCCTTCCCAAAGTCCTGACTTAAACGTGTGGACAATGCTGAAGAAACAAGTCCATGTCAGAAAACCAACACATTTAGCTGAACTGCACCAATTTTGTCAAGAGGAGTGGTCAGAAATTCAAGCAAAAGCTTGTGGGTGGTCACCAAAAGCGCCCTTTTGCAGTAAAACTTGCCAAGGGACATGTAAGCAAATATTAACATTGCTGTATGTATACTTTTGACCCGGCAGATTTGGTCACATTTTCAGTAGACTCATAATAAATTCATAAAAGAAGCAAACTTCATGAATGTTTTTTGTGTCCAACAAGTATGTGCTCCAATCACTCTATCACAAAAAAAAATAAGAGTTGTAGAAATTATTGGAAACTCAAAACAGCCATGACATTATGTTCTTTACAAGTGAACACCACTGTATATAAGACGCTAACACTAGTTGCAGATAACACGCATCGGAGTGAAGCGACTCTGCCCCTTGACATAGGGAGAGTTGTCCCTGAGAGAAATAATCGGCCTAATTCTTGGTCTGCCCTTACTTTACTTCTTGCCTTCTCCTTGGCGCCTCCTAGCTCATCGACGAGTTTTAAATCCAAATGTCATGCTGTGTGATGTGGTCTTCTCCGCCTGGCCAGCGTATCACACACACACACGCGCACACACACACACACACACACACACACACACACACACACACACACACACACACACACACACACACACACACACACACACACACACACACACACACACACACACACACACACACACACACACACACACACGCTGGTGCTGGAGCCTCCAGGTGAAGCTCCCATTTATGCTGGCCGTGTAAGCTTGTGAAAACCCTGTGTGTCATATCTGTGTTTCTGATGATTTCATCAGACGCCAGGCACCAACTTTCCAGTGACCTCACACGACACAACGCACAAAAAGTGTTGTGTGAGTCCAAAGTTTATGAAACCAAACAAGTGGACTTTTAGTAATGTCACCTGAAACGTGTTAAATACACGTCATACCTTGGATGGAGCTAGCGAGAGACGGATATTGGAATTAATTATGAAGTTGGTCCACGGGGTGGAATTGGGCCAAGTAAATGGAGTGCACTACTGGGCTTCAACCAGAAGAGGCGCTCTTTGTTTAGCGTGAACTTGTAGCTGCAGAGATTAGTTAAATTGATTCGATGAGAAAAAAAACTGTTTTGTTGCTTCGATTAATCGTTTAATGCAGGGGTGTGCTAGCTTTTTGACTGAGGGGCTACATTTGCCTGAAAAATTTCGCAGAGTGCCGAAAGCCGACTGCATGTGAAGTAACAATATTATATAGCCTATACATATATATGTTTACATATATATGTATATATATATATATATATATATATATATATATATATATATATATATATAAAGTATATATATATATATATATATATATATATATATATATATATATATATATATATATATATATATATATATATATATATAAAGTACTATCTATCTATCTATCTATATATATATATGTATATATGTATATATATACATATATATGTATGTATATATATATATATATATTTTTTTTTTTTTTTTGTTAATATAATGATACATATATTTATATATTGATATTTTCCCCCTGCGACCCCAAAAGGGACGGTAGAAAATAGATGGATATGGATATTGCCCAAATTAGTTTTCTTAGTCTTGAGTTCGTAGTGATGGATCCTCTCCTTGGCGATAGTTTCAACAGTCTTCTGGCCTCCTTGAAGGTTGCTTAATTCCTCGGTGAAGGTTTATGCGGTTGGAAGTATAAGTAGCTGAGTATTTCCGCTGCCTTGCTGCATCCAGATTTTCACTAATCCCCATGTGAAATATGAGGAGAAACACGCCTGCGATGATTAGGCCTTGTAAGACTCTGTGTGTTTGTCTATTCCTGATTACGCCTTTGTGTTGTATGTGGGACATTTCCCCGCATACGTGCTTTAATCTAGATGCCCGTACCATGTGCGGGTGTTTCCACTGCCCGTCACTTAGAGGATCAATCTCTAAGCACTGATGACTCCCAGTGAAAGGCACAGGAGCCTCAAGAGAAGGAGTGTTCAAAGGGCGACCTGTGGGCGTCCTCAATTTGGCCCGCAAGACCTCAAGTTTAAGAAGGAATTCATTTTAAAAGTCAATTAGTCGCCATCTGGGGGACAAAATCAGTAATTCAGGTCTTTGACCACCTACAATGCATTGGTCTGTGATAGTGCAGGCAGTTTTAATGGCCCAATGCAAACAACCTTCCCTAGTCATGGTGCACATTTTTTTTAATGGAACCAACACAAAAGGCCAACAGACATGGTCACACATAACACAAGATAACACAATTTGTGGGTATTAAAAAAAACAAAAAACGTCCATACACCATAATTAAATTCAGAAATACATCTGTTTAAATCCATTACAAAGAATGATGGGAAAACTGTAAAACACTGTGTCCACACGAAGGGGCGCCGAAAAGTGGGGGTAAAGGAGACGGATTCTAGGGGCCCATGATGGAGGGGGGCTCAGAGACGCCCCTAATCATGATGACATTATATGAAATTATGTGTTGGGGGCCCTGTAAAGATTATTTTCATTGGCCCAAAATCCCTAGTAGCGCCCCTGTCCACACTTATCCATGTTTGGCATATTTTAGCTGCTTGATATTTCTGATTGATTACGATTGTAGCTGAGACAGGCGCCAGCACCCCCCGCGACCCCAAAAGGGAATAAGCGGTAGAAAACGGATGGATGGATGGATGGATACAAAACTAAGTAGATCGTTACAGAAGTAAACAAGGATAGAAGTCGAACTTTCACATAATCTTAAAATCCAATCATTGTAATTATTATGTGTGTGTGTGTGTATTTACATATATATATATATATATATATATATATATATGTATATATATATATATATATATATATATGTATGTATATATATATATATATATATATATATATATATGTATGTATATATATATATATATATATATATATATACACATATATATATATATATATATATATATATGTATATATACTGTATATATATATATGTGTGTGTGTGTGTGTGTGTGTGTGTGTGTGTGTATTGTATAAGTGTTACTTTACATGTAGTCGGATTTCAGCTCTCGACCAATTTTTTTTAGCCAGGGCCAAAAGGTTTGGACACCCATGCTCTTGAGACTTGGATCTGACAGATCCCTGACAGAAAATAAGCTGCCATTCACCTTCACCTTCTGTCACATGTTCTTCTTTGTCGGTCTTAATGTTCTTCATGCTCGCCCGTTTAGCAGATAAACGTTGCATCATCTCCTTGAGCGAGCCATTTCTCCACATCTCAACCTTACGTTGAATAATGCATGGGCTGCCCTGTACTGAAAAGAAGACATTAATGATTAAGGAAAGAATCGTCTTCCTTTCCTGTTTTTTTTTTTTTTTTTTTGAAGTGGTTGAGCCTAACGGGTCAGTATTAGCATTTTAATGCCGTTGCTCTCGTTTCAAGTTATTCTGCTACGATTCTTGCATCAACTGTTTAATTCTTGCACAACCCTCATTCCTTGGGCCCTTTAATGGTGTGGGTAGATGTCTGGACCCACTTGTTCTCACACTGAATGGTTATCGACTCCCTACGAGGTCACTAATGCAGACTGGATGGGGTTAGTCACGGCCGCTCTTCATCCTGCATTTTAGAAGACTCCATGTGCCGTGGCTGCGAGCGATACGTACGTCCTCGTGTCCGCTCTCATTTGTCTGACGTCTTTTGTTGCAGCAGACACTTTTTTACCCGCTTTCATTCCTTTTCTGTTTTGCCTCTTCAATAATGGCCTTCTGGTAACATGCACTGTACAGCAGGGTGTAGCCTGGTGGGGCCATTTGTGACATTTAATGACCCCTGGCACGTTCTAAAATTTCTATAAACCCCAAAACCAGTGAAGTTGGCACATTGTGTAAATGGTAAATGAAAACAGAATACAATGATTTGCGAATCCTTTTCAACTTATATTCAATTGAATAGACTGCAAAGACAAGATATTTAACGTTCACACTAAGAAACTTAAAGGGGAACATCATCACAATTTCAGAAGGGTTAAAACCAATAAAAATCAGTTCTCAGTGGCTTATTTTATTTTTCGAAGTTTTTTTCAAAATTTTACCCATCATAGAATATCCCGAACAAAGGCTTTTAAATGCCTGATTTTCGCTATCTGTGAAGCCACCGTCCATTTTCCTGTGACGTCATCCAGTGATATACGTGCTATCCAGGCGGATAGCACAGCAAGATATAGCGACATTAGCTCCGATTCAGACTCGGATTTCAGGGGCTTAAGCGATTCAACAGATTACGCATGCATTGAAACGGATGGTTGGAGTATGGAGGCAGATAGCGAAAACAAAATCAAAGAAGAAACTGAAGCTATTGAGCGAATAGCTATTGACGCTATTTGGCCATGTCTGCCTTAGCATCGCCGGTAAAATGTGCAGATCAAATGATCGAGACTTTCGCATCTTGTGACACTGAGCAACTTAAATCTGTCGATTGGTAAGTGTTTGTTTGGCATTAAATGTGGGTGGAGGGAAACGCTGGATGCATATATAGCTACAAATGTACATACAGCTAGCCTAAATAGCATGTTAGCATCGATTAGCACGCCGTGCTAATCGATGCACATTTTCGTAAATCAACTTGAATCTGTCCCTGATCGTGCTGTTACACCCTCCGACAACACACCGACGAGGCATGATGTCTCCAAAGTACGGAAAACAGTCGAAAAAACTGAAAATAACAGAGCTGATTTGACTCGATGTTTATAATGTGTTTGAGAAATGGTGGTTGACTACCTAGGTCGCTCCGAGAGCAAATAATAGAAAGGCGTTTAATTAGCCAAAATTCACCCATTTAGAGTTCGGAAATCGGTAAAAAAAATATATGGTCTTTTTTCTGCAATATACATGGACGCTTACATAGGTCTGGTGATAATGTTCCTCTGTAATATTTTTTTGCATATAATCATTGCAAAAAAGTTGTCACAGGGGCATTTTTACCACTGTGTTACATGGCCTTTCCTTTTAACAACACTCAGTAAACGTTTGGGAACTGAGGAGACCAATTTTTGAAGCTTTTCAGGTGGAATTCTTTCCCATTCTTGCTTAATGTACAGCTTAAGTTGTTCAACAGTCCGGGATCTTCAGGCTTCATATCGCGCCACACATTTTCAATGGGAGACAGGCCTGGACTACAGGCAGGCCAGTCTAGTACCCGAACTCTTCTACTATGAAACAAAACACTTATATCGTGATACAGTATTCAGCGTATTGCCCAGCCCTAGTGTTAGGTTATTTATCGACTGTGCGCATACATGCTCGGAGAATACAGTGTATAAATGTGTTTATCTCACTATGTCAGCGACTGGAATATTGTGGCTGAAAGAAGTTTTTGTCGCTGCCTACTTTAATAAATGACATGTGTGTTTGTGCGTGTGCGGCATTGTGATCAAAGGACATTATTCATCCATTTTTCTTGCTGCAGCCCCTCAGGCAGTGTAATTACACACACACACACACACACACACACACACACACACACACACACACACACACACACACACACACACACACACTGCAATGCTTGGTTTCATTGGGTGTCGAATAAAAAACCCGAAAGCGAGTGAAAAGTGAAGGACACTAGATGGAGTTCTCCTTGGAACATGTGATTTATGTCCAATTACCGTTTGTTTCGTCTCCCACTGTCATGTTGCAGAAAAAACCTTGCTGGGAAGTCTTTGCAGAGGGTAATCAAGTGTGTGAATGCTGTGCTTGTGTCCGTGGGCTCATCAATATCTGCCCCGCGCAGGCGTCGCCGCGTTTTCTAATTGGCTGTTTGTGTCATCGTTTGCCTTAACGCCAGCCTCGCAGTGTTGTCCCGTAGCCTATTACCTCGCCAAGACTCCCCTAAGTGAGCACTTTCCTTGTTGCCTAGTTTTCTATACCACTGTGTCTATGTGTGTGTTTGTTTCACTGTATATATGTACAATATATATATATATATATATATATATATATATATATATATATATATATATGTGTGTGTGTGTATACGTGTACTACATGTATATACCTATATATGCGTATGTATGTATGCATATATATATATATATATATATATATATATATATGCATACATACATACACACACACACACATATACTGTATATATTTGTGTATAAATGTGTATATGTGTGTTTGTGTGTGTATATACTGTATATACATATATGTATATGTATATATATACATAGCTACAAATGTACATACATATATATACATATATGTATATGTATATATATATATAGATACATACATACATATATATGTGTATGTATCTATATATATATAGATACATACATATATATGTGTGTATATATATATATATATATATATATATATATATATACATATATATATATATATATATATCACTAGTGTCTCAAAGGGCTGCACAAACCACCACGACATCCTCGGTAGGCCCACATATATATATATATATATATATATATATATATATATATATATATATATATATATATATATATATATATATATATATATATATGTGGGCCTACCGAGGATGTCGTGGTGGTTTGTGCAGCCCTTTGAGACACTAGTGATTTAGGGCTATATAAGTAAACATTGATTGATTGATTGATTGATATATATATATATATATATATATATACATACACACACACACACACACACACACACACACACACACACACACACACACACACACACACACACACACACACACACACACACACACACACACACACACACACACACACAGACACACACACACACACACATATATATATATAGACCCACAAATTATTGCCGCTTAACGATATTTTTGTCGATGATTCAGGCTCTAAAGTATACAGTTCCGAATCATATTTTTCCCCCAAATAATCGTTGTTAGCTCTCCCAAAGTCTGCTTGATTAGCATTGTTGTTGAAGGGGAAGGGATCCGTGGTTCCTCCTCTATGTCACGGATCATGTGACTGGCTTCCTCATTATGATGTAACAAATATTACATAATAATAATTAGGGGTGTAAAAATAAACGATTTTGGAATATTAGCGCTTCTTATTTAGATTATATAAAATAGATTAGATAGTACTAGATTTATTCCCTCAGGAGAGTTCCTTCAGGAAAATTAATATATTTAGCACAATCCCATTCAAGATCAAACGATCATTACAGGGAGACAGAACCGGATCACTGACTGGTCTGCCAGCTTCCAGTGCCCCATACAAAAAAGATGATATACAGGTAAAAAATAGGAGATTAAAATAAAATAAAAAAATTGGTCTAAGCCTGGACCCCCTGGAGAGGGGGTCCAGACTGAGGTCAAGGAAAAAACAACAACAACAACAACAACAACAACAACAACAACAACAACAACAACAACTTATAGCCATAGTACACATCCCTCTCACTTGTGTGTAAGAGGGAAACATCAAACATCAAAGAACACAAAGGACATGAAAGACATTAAAGGAGCAGATACAACCAGCCACTTCTACATACAGCTATGAATAAAAAGTAAAAGAAACATATACACTGTGTTGGCCCTGCGATGAGGTGGCGACTTGTCCAGGGTGTACTCCGCCTTCCGCCCGATTGTAGCTGAGAAAGGCGCCAGCACCCCCCGCAACCCCAAAAGGGAATAAGCGGTAGAAAATGGATGGATGGAAACATATACAACGTGGTGTTCCACGCCATCATCTGCTGGGGTGGAGGGAGCATGGCCAGAGACAGGAGCAGACCCAACACAGCAACCAAGAGAGCCGACTCCACTCTCGGCCGCCAACCCACTCTCGGCCAGTGTCCAGTCCGCATGGATGAGCGAGGATACGTCCAAGGAGACTGAGGTGTCCGACACCTGCTCACCCAGCCAAGACATCGAGAAGCCTCTCCGACCCGGCACTAAGTTCAAGCTCCGCCGCCCTGTCCCTTCGTCCGCCTCTCCTCCGGTCCCTCCAAACCGACTCCGGTGTGGCAAAGACCCAGCAGCTGGTCTCCATTGCCAAAAGGCTCCCGGGAGGCAGATCCACAAGTCCACAGAAAAGCACCGCAGAGGTCACGAAAGTGCCACCCCTTGTCACACAGTCTTTGTAAGGATTCTTAATCAATTAAAAAAAAATAAAAATCAAAAAACGTCTTAAAAAATGATTTTAATACGTCCTGTTCAGCCACTCTGACAAATCAAAATGTTGATGTAGATGATATATACTTTTAGTTGCCTTATTTGTATTTGACTTTATTGAATGTTTGGGTAGAATTTTAATTTTTTAAACATAAACAGTTTTTTTTAAAGGGGTACTGCACTTAAAAAAAAAAAATTGCCCATTGTTCACAATCATTAGGAGAGACGTTTTATGTACACTTCATCACTGTAACAGCACTTCTGCACTCTGACCATATTATTAGATCAGTCATACTGGAAATACGCCAACATTGTAAAGCGATGTTCTGTTCATCATTCACAATCTTTATGTGAGACAGGAACACATATGTTTTTATTTTTTGATGCTTTTTAAATCGTAAATACATATCTAACAACTTAGTCAACAGATGGAGGGTCCTCACATTACTCTTTCTAAAAACATCCAGAAAGTGCCAACAATACTGCATTAACCAGTTGTGACCAAAAAATTTACCAAATATGAGTGATATTGTTATTATAAACGCTAACGCAGACGGACTATTTTAGCAGCACATTGATAGGAGTGCGCTAAAGCTAGCTCACGCTGCTATTGTTGACACACTGACATCTGCATGGTCTTAAACTTGCTGAAAGTAAATTCGACATTATAATTCATGCATCTCTCACCTGCTAGTAGACAAATGTGGCCATGGACCGACAGGCTGGTCCACTTTCACGTCCCAGAGATGGAGAAAAAAACACCAAAAACGGCTGTTGCAGCATTTTTTTTTAAGGATTGTGATTGAATCTTCATCCAAATGGAATTATGCTAGCGTCCCGTTGAGGGTGGAAATATTGCAGTAAGTGTTCGTTTTATTATGGTTTGTTTTGGCCAGCTTGTATGTTTAGCAACTAGCAATGCTACTAATGCCATAGAGTCTGAATGAAATCGCGTCCATCACTCGGCTTCTAAAACGTATTACTCATCTTCTTTGTGTTCGGGCTCAAAAATATAAGGTTCTGGATCATAATTTTTCCAAAAGTTGCCTTTCACAAAATCTGCTTCATTAGTATTTTTGTTGCTGGGGAAGGAAGGGATCTGTGGTTCCTCCTCTACATCATCCTCATTTTCTCTCAAAAGGGATCTGGAATCACTGTGAGATTGACACTATTTTGATCATATCTACTTATCTACAAACTTTAAAAGTCTTTTGTAGTAATACATCAGATATATATGATAACAGCCTCACTATAGAGGCAACTACTGCTACTTTAAAGGGTCTGTAGGTTTGATCAACATGTACAAAAATATTGACTGTTGTAATTAATAGATTACATTCAGCTCCAAAACCCTGGACCATAAATCTGCGACTATGCTGGGACCGCCTGGTATGTGCGCGACTCCGGTGGCTAGATGAGAAATGACCTGTCACGCCTCAAAGGCAATCGATTCCAATGACTTCTATATGTGGAACCTCAGGAAATACAACTGTTAGCGCTTTGTGTGAGCACTGTTTGCACCTTCTACCCCCCTCCTGGTGTGGTGTTTTTCAGGTCACTTCTTGACGACGGCAGTAGTTCACGTTAACGTCTCAGTGAGTCTCTCACTGTCTGCCCCTCACTCTGCATTTCAACTTTCGGGCAGCCATTAAAAACCTTCTCTGCTGTAATGAAATCAATGGAATGGCTTGAACTGGCATGCTCTTTTTTTAAAACCCACAGAGTAGGTGTTTTATTGTTTATTGTTTATGCTTTGGCGCCATCTTATGGAAGAGTTTGGTTACTGCAGTTCCATTTATGGGTAGTGTATTTTTTGCCCCCCCCCCCAACCGAAGTGGCCGTCCATAGCGTTCCTACTGGTATGGATTCTTCATTCATCAATCCAAGCAATATTTGTAAGTTTTACAATATAACTAAAACTATTCATACTTACTAAACCATCCCATGTGTGATGTCTCGTGGAGTATTTTCATGCATATTTGTGCATACTATACTATATAATGCGATAAAGGCTAACGCCGTTGGCGTTAGCTAATATGTTGACGCATTTAGTGTCCGTGTTAGTTTTATTAACTCATAACGGCATTCTTTTGGTATTGTTTCAATTTCACAAATCTTCAGTAAATTCACCAAAACCTGACTGTGGAGTCTGTTTAGCTTATTGGAGCGCTAGCTTGCGCAGCCAGCGGTACCATGAGGATGACTTCTGCTTTGTTTGATCAGCCGTTTTACTGCCATGTTACAGGCACCAGTTGGAAACATATATAAAATATTTCTGTGTAAATAACTAATTTCACAACGTATACTGTATATTTGCGGTTTGTTGTCGGGTGCGGCTTATACATGGAAAAATATGTATTTCTTCTAAAATTTAGTGGCTGCAGCTTATATACTAGCGCGCTCTATAGTCCGGAAAATACTGTACTCTTTTTTTTTTTGAATAATACACCGTCAAACTTCAATTGTAGTTATCTCTCAATATGTCAGACATCTTTAGAATAAAGGAATCAGAGAACTCTTTCCGCCTAATGCAAGGGTCCCAATACATGTATGCTAACGCGTTTACAAGTGTCGGTGTTAGTATTATCAACTTGCAACGGCATTCTTTTTGTATTGTTTCACTTTCACACATTCCTCAGTAAATTGAGTTATTTAGTCTGTTTAGTTAATTGGGGAGCTAGATTTCCGCAGATGACTTCTGTATTGTTTGATCACCCGTTTTACTGCCACATTTGGAAACAATTAAGGTATGTAAATAAACATTTACAGAATATGTCTTTGGAAATAACAAATTTCACATCATATATATCTGCGGCTTATAGTCCAGTGTGGCTAATATATGGAAAGTATTTTTGTTTTTGGGCGTGGCTGATATCCCAGTCCGGAAAAAAACGTTAATTTGTGTAATTTACACAATTAGATTATTGTTGTGTAAAAATTATGATATATTTGGTATGAAATCTTGGAAATTTAAACATGCCAGCATATATAAAAGGATATGATCAACTTTTGACTCCTGTTTGATTACTCAATTTATGATTACAACTCAGGAGAGCTTATTTTGGTAGCAAAGGCCTTGAAAAACATCTGAATTTCTTCTTAACACATGACCTCCCTGGACATTTCATAACAGGCTGAACAGTTTCACGTTTACACGCGTCAGCTTGCCTGCATTCCAAGAATAAACAAACATCACTCAATAATCCTCTTGTCTGTTTGCAGTGTGCGACGTCTGACAAGTTCTTGTTGATGAACCCGAGTTTCCGACTGCGGCAAATTGAATTCCCGATCTGCTTGGCTGGAGTCTTGTCAGTTGCCCGCAAAGCTTCCAATAAATATAAAGCTCAGCCGCAGAGAGACTGCAGATACACACGAGGGGGAAACTGAGCCGTCACAGATTTTCGTAGAGGGAATTTTGTCATCTCAGCCTAAGCCGGTAATATATTGACAACATGCACAGTTGTTAGCTATGAACGGTGCTTTTATGACCTGGGTTTCCACGGTCAGTGGATTCAGGTTTTTTATTCCGAGTACAAGCTGCTTTGTTATGAGGTACGGCGAGTTACTAACTCAGTGCGTCTTTGAACACGACTCGACAGTCAATGCAGAGAGTTAGGATTCCAACAAGCTATCAGAAATTGCTGAGACGTGGAACAAAGAGTCGGTTTAAACCAGGGGTGTCCAAAGTGAGCTAATTTCGTTAGCCTTGTCGTATTAGCATGCGATAGCTTTTATGGAAATATTTTTGTTACTTAATGAATTTTTATACCTGTTGGCATACAGTATTAACGCTAGTATGCCACCCTTTTTTTTATAGCTAATTTTAGATTTTGGTACCTGATGCATATGTAAACATTATCATTTACCATTAAATGATTAATGTGGACCCCCAATTAAACAAATTGAAAAACTTATTCAGGTGTTACCATGTAGTGGTCAAGTGTATGGAATATACACTGTGCTGTTTAAACTGTACTGTTTAATTTCAATGTATTCTCTTCCTTTGCAATCTACTAATAAAAGTTTCAATCAATCAATGAATCAATCATGCTAGCACTTTAAACACTTTTTTTAAGCTAAAATAATAATTAATTATTTAATTTAATTATACCATAATTTGGTATCTGACTCATGTTACAGTTAGAATTACAGCAGGCTATTGCTAGGTTTTTTAGGTAATTTAGCAGGTATACACCTAATTGTTATATAGTATTTTAGTAATTCTAACTGTAAACATGATAATATTCGTGTAGAGGCTCTGGGTGGTTTTTCGGTTTTCCCACACTGACCCCACTCCGAGCGGGCGAAAACCCACGTCACCCGAATGAGCGATACTTATGCTAGCCACTGGGCTAAAAGTCCGAGCTGCTAACCCTGCGACTTTGCACATTCTTTGAAATATGTCAGGGAGCGAGGTTTATCGACGTACACATGGCCCAGCCAACCTCCATCACATTAGCATCTTAGCATTGTACTCTTAGCATGCCAGTATTTCCAGCTAATTTTCCTTGTATTGTTTATTACTTAACGCTGTCTGGCCAGCGTGCTAACTGTTAGGCTTTGGTTCTTCGGTACTCATACAACATTTCTATCAAATTTCCATTTTAGGGATCTTTGTATATGTATGTGTGAGTATATATATATATATATATATATATATATATATATATATATATATATATATATATATATATATATATATTTATCTGTGTGTCTCTCTCTTTCTCTCTCTCTCTCTCTCTCTCTCTCTCTATATATATATATATATATATATATATATACACATACAGTATGTATATATCTATGTGTGTATATATTTGTTTGTGTATGTATATATATATATATATATATATATATATAGTGGGGCAAAAAAGTATTTAGTCAGCCACTGATTGTGCAATTTCTCCTACTTAAAATGATGAGGTCTGTAATTTTCATCATAGGTACACTTCAACTGTGAGAGGCAGAATGTGAAAAAAAAATCCAGGAATTCACATTGTAGGAATTTTAAAGAATTTATTTGTAAATTATGGTGGAAAATAAGTATTTGGTCAACCATTCAAAGCTCTCACCGATGGAAGGAGGTTTTGGCTCAAAATCTCACGATACATGGCCCCATTCATTCTTTCCTTAACACGGATCAATCGTCCTGTCCTCTTAGCAGAACAACAGCCCCAAAGCATGATGTTTCCACCCCCATGCTTCACAGTAGGTGTGGTGTTCTCGGGATGCAACTCAGTATTCTTCTTTCTCCAAACACGACGAGTTGAGTTTATACCAAAAAGTTTTAATTTGGTTTCATCTGACTACATGACATTCTCCCAATCCTCTGCTGTATCATCCATGTATCCATTTTGGGATAAACTCAACTCGTCGTGTTTGGAGGAAGAAGAATACTGAGTTGCATCCCAAGAACACCACACCTACTGTGAAGCATGGGGGTGGAAACATCATGCTTTGGGGCAGTTTTTCTATACATATACATATATATGTATATATATATGAATGTATATATATATATATATATATATATATATATATATATATATATATATATAGGGACGGCGTGGCGCAGTGGGAGAGTGGCCGTGCGCAACCCGAGGGTCCCTGGTTCAATCCCCACCTAGTACCAACCTCGTCACGTCCGTTGTGTCCTGAGCAAGACACTTCACCCTTGCTCCTGATGGGTGCTGGTTGGCGCCTTGCATGGCAGCTCCCTCCATCAGTGTGTGAATGTGTGTGTGAATGGGTAAATGGGGAAGTAGTGTCAAAGCGGGTAAATGTGGAAGTAGTGTCAAAGCGAATTGAGAACCTTGAAGGTAGAAAAGCGCTATACAAGTACAACCCATTTATCATTTATATATATAATGTTTACTCCGCTTCAGCATTTTTCAGCATTCATACATTTGTGTGTAGTTGTAGTTGAACACACACGCGTACAAGCTTCAACATTTAATCCCTATAGCTTTCAGCCGGCCCGGCTTTCATTTCAGAGTGGCACATTGTTGATAGCGGATCGCTGACAAAGATTTTCCTGCCTGTAGTTGCAAACCCAACAGGCCTGCAGCACTATTGATGGAACCATGACATCACGGGCTGTTACAATATATCTACTCTTGTTGTACACACAATTTGAGGGTCTGTCATTACAGCTGTGTGATACGCACCCCGGACCACTGGAAACTAAATTTTTATACAAGTGCGTAATCCAATTTTTTTTTCACTCTTGTTGATTTCATGTGGAAATGTGGTGTTGGATATGTCAAAGTCAAACAAGCTTTTTGCAACTTGCTCAAAATATAACAAAAACACTACAAAAACGCTATTGATTATTTTAGCAATGGAGTACTCTATCAATTAATTTGATCAGTTAACCGAGCAATCCGATAAAACACACTTTATAGCCTCAATAAGTATTTAAGGGAAAACAACAGGAACAAAAACATATTTTTTCTGCTTTCAAAACCTTATATCATTAATTTAAAGTAATATATTTTCCGGAATATAAAGCACACCGGTTTATAAGCCACACCCACTACGTTTTAGAAGACAAACACCATCCATCCATCCATTTTCTACCGCTTATTCCCTTTTGGGGTCGCGGGGGGCGCTGGCGCCTATCCCAGCAAACACATTTTTACATGTATTAGCCGCAGATATATAGATTTTAAAATGAGTTATTTACACAGAAATATTTTGTATATTTTTATTTACATACCTTAATCTTAAGTCTCCAAACGGTGTCCATACCACAGCAGTAAAACGACGTTCAAACAAAACCAAAGTTATTTTCGGGAACCCACTAGCTGCATTAGGCTCAGCCTCCCTCCATGCCTTCAACAGGTTAAGATGGTAGATTTGCATGTCTCCGCCCCGGTCCGAGCGTCGAACCTCATAATCCACATCCCCCACTTGCCGTGTGACCTCAAAGGGTCCTTGCCACTTTGCAAGTAAGTTTGAGCTGGATGTTGGGAGTAATACAAGGACTTTTTCTCCCGGTGAAAATTTTCTTAGCTTGGTCCCCTTGTTATACGTGCGCTGTTGTCGTTCCTGGGCACGGAGCAAATTCTCACGTGACAAGTGTGCCACCGTGTGGAGTTTTGCTCGCATATCCATAACGTACTGCACTTCATTATTACTGGAGCTTGGACCTTCCTCCCAACTTTCTTTAATTAGGTCCAACACTCCGCGTGGTTTTCTGCCGTATAACAGCTCGAAAGGCGTAAAGCCAGTGGAGAATTGGGGAAACCATTTCCCGGCGGCCTTTCGGTACCAACAACTGGGTGATTTCCTCTCCTGTTTGAGTGTCACGGGTCACTCGGTACAATCTATCTCTCATAATGGAGAAGTGAGGGAATACCCGCGCTGACCGTCTATATAATCTACTTGGTCCCAGGCCGCGCGCAAAGCTTCGTCTCGAGACTACTCGGGGGGAAAATCCTCCGTAGTACGCCAATAGGGGGCCGGGGAGGCTTCCCGCGAAGCATCCGCCGGTTCCCGCTCGGCAGTTTCGGATGGCCCCGCCTCGCCATTGAGAACTGCGCGGATACTCCCTTTTCCTACGGTCCGTGAATGCACCCCTACGCATTGTGTCAGTAAACGCCTAAACCCCGGCCAATTTGTGCCCAAAATTACGGGGTGCGAGAGGTGCGTACTTACAGCTACCTCTACCCTGTGCTTTTGGCCCTCGTACCAAATTTCTAGTGGCACCATCGGGTATTCGTGCACATCCCCATGAACACACCTGATTTTTAGCCGTGTTGCATGCCTCAAAGCTTCGGGTCGAACCAGGTTCTGGTGGATCATGGTCTGCCCGCAGCCCGAATCCACCATCGCCTGATATGTACTCCCTTGTATAAATGGGTTGTACTTGTATAGCGCTTTTCTACCTTCAAGGTACTCAAAGCGCTTTGACATTACTTCCACATTTACCCATTCACACACACATTCACACACTGATGGAGGGAGCTGCCATGCAAGGCGCCAACCAGCACCTATAAGGAGCAAGGGTCCTGATGGGTCCATCAGGACACAACGGACGTGACGAGGTTGGTACTAGGTGGGAATTGAACCAGGGACCCTCTGGTTGCGCACGGCCACTCTCCCACTGTGCCACGCCGTCCCTATCATCACCGTATCATTACCTTGATACCGTACGTCTCACCCGGGTCGGGGGAGGGCACTGAAGGGCCGGCCACCGCGGCCACGCGCCCCACCTCCACCTGCTGAGGTCCCTGACGTGCGCGACCGGGCCGCCCACGCCTCCAGCACGGCTGCCCAAGCGTTTGAGGGACCGTCTGCGCGGGAGATGTTCTGCGGACAGCAGTCTGGACCTGCGGGGAAAGAACAGATGGGGAGTCATGCGGGTTAAGGCGGGGAATGTGCAGCGCTCTCTCGTCATCTCGTGCGCTCCGTCCGTGCGCCATTGGGCATGGGGGATGAAGAGGACCACCATGCCTTTCTGGACATTTTTTCGGCCACGGCAATAGCATGTGCGTGGCCAGAGGAAGACTGGGGTGTGCGGCTCTTGCCGCTCCTGACAGAGAGGCGCAGCGTGCGGCGCTCAGCCTGCCGGCGGCATCCAGGGTGCGCTTCACTGACCTGAGGAGGGCGGTGCTGGACCAGGCGGGAGGCACCGCTGAAGAATATCGACGCCGGTTCCAGTCCATGCGTCTGGGGAAGGGGGACCGGCCATTCGCCTTTTCCCAGCGGCTCCAAGAGGCAGCGACGCGCTGGCTGCAGCCAGGAGAGGGAGAGGGCCGACTGCTGGATCAGATCATCCGGGAGCAGCTATTGGAAGCGATCCCCACGAAGACGGCCGACTGGGTCCGGTACCACCGGCCACGTGACCTGGCATCTGCGGCGACCCTCGCTGTGGATCACCTGGCTATCCACCGCGAGACGCAACCCGCACCGGTGCATGGCGACGGCCGTTGGCCCTGGCCGTGCCCTGTCCATCTGGTCCGCCAATGCCCGCAAAACTCGGCGCTGTTGGGGGCTGCTCGCTGCCACTTCGGCGAGCACACTCGCTAAATTTGTCAGGGGGTCATCTTCCCCTGCCTCTGGTGATCCTGCCAGATTGGGCGCCAAGTTGTGGACGACTGTTGCTTCCGGGTTCTCCGGACCACCAGGGAAAGACATGACAGGCTTCGTTCAATTTTGACAAGGCTTTATTTTCCAATCAATCTCCTTTTTGCTTTCCAGCAATTGTCTTTTTGCACATGTCCTTCTGCTTTTCAGCAAGTATCTGTCCGTCTCTCTCTCTCGCCGCCTCCCGACTGCGGCCTTTTACAGAGCGACAGGTGATTAGACAAACACTTTCAGTTGTGTCATCCAATCACCTGTCGCCAACCTCGAGGCCGGCCCTGCCACACCCCGCTTCCCCACAGGCGCACAGGCCACGCCCATCACACTCTCTAATTAGCTAAACACACTCAATAACTCCATGGTGACGTTTTGTCAATTTACTGAGGAATTTGTGAAACTGAAACAATACAAAAAGAATGTAATTGTAATTCAATAGCACTACCACAGACACTTGTAAATGTGTTAGCACATTCGCTACTGCTAACAACGCTAGATTGATTAAATTGCAATAGCACGTACAAATATGCTTGAAATCACTCCTACAGACAGCACACATGGGACGCTTTTGTAAGTAAGAATTGTTTTAGTTATATTGTAAAACTTACAAACGTTGCTTAGAGTGATTAATAAAGAATCCATACGAGTAAAAAAGCTATGGACGGTTAGTTAATGGAACGTCACTGAAGAAGCTGCAGTTAGTGAACTTGTCCAAAAGATGGCACCGTAGCACCAACAATAACACATCTATTCAGCTTGTTTGCTTGTTCTTTTTTAGACTGTCTGCATTATGGCCCTCCGTGAGGAAAAATCCACAAATCAGTCACATTGGTTTATAAGCCGCAGTGTTCAAAGCGTTGGAAAAAAGTAGTATCTCATAGTCTGGAATTTATGTTTAATGCACATCATCAACATTGTAATCACAGTTTTAACATCAGTGCATCATTCAAATAAAGAAATAACACAGATCACCGCACACACATGCCCCACTGCTCTCATGCGCACTCGATTGCAGTGGCTGTGCGGAAACTCTGTCCGCATATTTAAAGTTTCGGGCACTCCATGCAGTCTGGATTTGATCAATTCTTATTAGTTACACTAATTAAATGAATAATCGAAGCAGCAAAATTAATCAAATTAATTGATTTAACCATTGGAGCAGGAAAGATAATCACCGGCTAGCTTTGTGTTACCCTTAGTAGTTTAACAGAATACATACGCACATTTTGAAATCGTCAACATTTTTCACAATTACTAATTACGTATTAGTATATATACGTTAGCGACTAACAATTTGAAGGACATGTAGTCAGTATGATAGGATATATATTTAGTGATTGCTAAAAGGGGTGTGAATCGAGGTTGAAGACAAAAGTTTTTTGGTTTTTTGGCATTCTAACATTTAAAAAAATCGTCTCGTTTTTGGTGGCTAGCAATGCAGCTAATGTTAGCAATCTGTTCTACTTCTAAGTCACTTTAAAAATGCGATCAAAACATCAACAATACACCATTTACCTTGTGTAACCTGGATAATAACCAAAATCTACCACATTATTATCGTAAGAGTAAACACTGAGGAACTGTTTTTCTAGCGTAGTAACACACCGAAATGCTACGGTATTAGCCGTAAAAGCTAACATTGGAAAGAGATACACAATCTTCTACGTACAATGTGTTTGAGTTTGTAATACACAACACTGTGATAGTTCTCTCACTGCGTGCGCAACCCGAGGGTCCCTGGTTCAATCCCCACCTAGTACCAACCTCGTCAAGACACTTCACCCTTGCTCCTGATGGGTGCTGGTTAGCGCCTTGCACGGCAGCTCCCTCCATCAGTGTGTGAATGTGTATGTGAATGGGTGAATGTGAAAGTAGTGTCAAAGCGCTTTGAGTACCTTGAAGGTAGAAAAGCGCTATGCAAGTACAACCCATTTATCATTTATTTATCATAGGACACCAATCTGTACTGAGCATACTTGCCAACCTCGAGACCTCTGATCTCGGGAGGTGGGTGTGGTGGGGCAGGGGTGTGGTTGGGGCCGGGGGGCGTGGTTAAGAGGGGAGGAGTATATTTGCAGCTAGAATTCACCAAGTCAAGTATTTCATATATATATATATATCCTGAAAATATGCAAACAAAACTGTTTTTAGATAATTGATACTTCAAACTTGCATAAATAAATCTTAAGGAATATAATATAACGTGGCTTCTGAGAGTTTCAAAATGTAATGAATGAAATGCTAAAGTTGTTGATAAACAAGCAATTATTTTAATAATTAAATATGGTCATTTAAAATGAGTTATTATGATCATTTGAAATTAATTACTTCAAATATGTTTATTTTAATGTATAATTATATGGCTGGATGTAATAAGGAGTTAGAAAAAATACACAAAAATATACAATTACTTTTGATGTTTTATATTATTATTATAATTTTTTTTAATTAATAAAAATATTTATTTTTAGGTAAAATAAACATAATAATACAATTTATCTCTAGTCTGGATGATTTAGTTCTTGTCACCCTGTTTTCCTGCCGTCTCTTCCCCAAGGATGGCTCCATGAGCTGGGCAAACGCCTACGTCAGTGGTCCCCAACCTTTTTGTAACTGCGGACCGGTCAACGCTTGAAATTTTGTCCGACGGAGGTTAATAAAAAATCCAATCATGTGTGCTTACGGACTGTATCCCTTGCAGACTGTATTGATATATATTGATATATATTGTAGGAACCAGAAATATTAATAATAGAAAGAAAAAACCCTTTTGTGTGAATGAGTGTAAATGGGGGAGGGTTTATTTTTTGGGTTGGTGCACTAATTGTACGTGTATCTTGTGGTTTTTATGTTGATTTAATTAAAAAAAATAAAAATAAAAATTATTGTGCGGCCCGTTACTAATCAATCCGCGGACCGGCCCGGTGGTTGGGGACCACTGCCCTACGTCAACAGCACGGTCATCGGCCCGTCGGTGCGCAGCTCGTACATTGCCGCGCTCTACTTCACCCTAAGCAGCCTGACCAGCGTCGGCTTTAAACGTGTGCGCCAACACGGACGCCGAGAAGATCTTCTCCATCTGCATAATATGCTCATCGGCGGTATGCCGGAAGCCTTGTATGGAATAACGTGATTGGGCAGGCACGCTGTTTGTATCGTGGGAAAGCGGACGTGAAAAAAGGCTGTCCTGACTCAGGTCCGCATGGAGCTGGAGGTCCAGCTCCGGCTGAAAACCGGTAGATTTTCGAGAGAATATTTGTCCCGGGAGGTTTTCGGGAGAGGCGCTGAATTTCGGGAGTCTCCCGGAAGATTTGGGAGGGTTGGCAAGTATGGTACTGAGTGAAAAACGTGAACAATCATATTACAGTATCTGTAAAGTATTATTTCATGTTTTGTTTGTACACAGCTAGCCAGACAGAGTATGTACTCTATTAGTACTAACACACATGATGTGCTGTGTGTATCATGATCAATATAAAGTATGACTCACTCCAAGAACAGTTGTCTGTTTAGTCCAGCTTTCCGGGGACGTTTTCTTTCCGTTTTGCTTGGGTAAGCGCTCCATATATGTCGAAATACCCTTGTTCCAAATTCCACATTTTACAGCTTCGAGTCACTTTCGCCTCACTCTCTTGGGTTCCATCTTCTCCAACGTCTCACTCTTCCTTTGTACTCACTTCTATAAGTAGTTGTTGATCCTCAGTGTTTTCAGCTTCAAAAAGATAAGTGAACCCTCATTTGTCCCAAAAATGTTGTCTTTGTTGTTTGTTATGCAATGATTAATATAATGAAACAACGGTAAATATTAAAACATGTTACATTTTGTTATGAAGGTGTCAGTTACTACATTATCTATATATACTTGCAGTGTGTATTTTGTACATATTACATCTTGTTATGAAGGTGTCTGTGACCACATTATACATTATATACACTTGCTATGCGTATATTGGACAAACGTACATATTGTTATGAAGGTGTCTGTTACTATATTATATATATACTTGCAGTGTGTATATTGTACATATTACATATTGTTATGAAGGTCTATGTTACTATATACAAACCCCGTTTCCATATGAGTTGGGAAATTGTGTTAGATGTAAATATAAACGGAATACAATAATTAGCAAATCATTTTCAACCCATATTCAGTTGAATTCACTAGAAAGACAACATATTTGATGTTCAAACTCATAAACTTTATTTTTTTGGGGGAAATAATTATTAACTTTGAATTTCATGGCTGCAAGACGTGCCAAAGTAGTTGGTAAAGGACATGTTCACCACTGTGTTACATCACCTTTTCTTTTAACAACACTCAATAAACGTTTGGGAACTAAGGAAACTTATTGTTGAAACTTTGAAAGTGGAATTCTTTCTCATTCTTGTTTTATGTAGCGCTTTAGTCGTTCAACAGTCCCGGGTCTCCGCTGTTGTATTTTATGCTTTATAATGCGCCACACATTTTTAATGGGAGACAGGTCTGGACTGCAGGCGGGCCAGGAAAGCACCTGCACTCTTTTACTACGAAGCCACGCTGTTGAAACGCGTGGCTTGGCATTGTCTTGCTGAAACAAGCAGGGGCGTCCATCATAACGTTGCTTGGATGACAACATATGTTGCTCCAAAACCTGTATGTACCTTTCAGCATTAATGGTGCCTTCACAGATGTGTAATTTAACCATGCCTTGGGCACTAATACACCCCCATACCATCACAGATGCTGGATTTTGAACTTTGCACCTATAAAAATCCGGATGGTTATTTTCCTCTTTGTTCCGGAGGACACCACATCCACAATTTCCAAATATAATTGGAAATGTGGATTCGTCAGACCACAGGACACTTTTCTACTTTGCATTTGTCCATCTTAGGTGAAGCGGGTGGCGTTTCTGGGTATTGTTGATGAATGGGTTTGGCTTTGCAAACAACAATCTAACAATCTATGTGAAACCTTTCAATCCGGTTTCAGGGCAAATCACTCGACGGAGACAGCCCTCGCAAAAATGACTAATGATCTATTGCTAACGATGGATTCTGATGCGTCATCTATGTTGCTGCTCCTCGATCTTAGCGCTGCTTTCGATACCGTCGATCATAATATTTTATTAGAACGTATCAAAACACGAATCGGTATGTCAGACTTAGCCCTGTCTTGGTTTAACTCTTATCTTACTGATAGGATGCAGTGTGTCTCCCATAACAATGCGACCTCGGACTACGTTAAGGTAACGTGTGGAGTTCCCCAGGGTTCGGTCCTTGGCCCTGCACTCTTCAGCATCTACATGCTGCCGCTAGGTGACATCATACGCAAATACGGTGTTAGCTTTCACTGTTATGCTGATGACACCCAACTCTACATGCCCCTAAAGCTGACCAACACGCCGGATTGTAGTCAGCTGGAGGCGTGTCTTAATGAAATTAAACAATGGATGTCCGCTAACTTTTTGCAACTCAACGCCAAAAAAAACGGAAATGCTGATTATCGGTCCTGCTAGACACCGAACTCTATTTAATAATACAACTCTAACATTTGACAACCAAACAATTAAACAAGGCGACACGGTAAAGAATCTGGGTATTATCTTCGACCCAACTCTCTCCTTTGAGGCACACATTAAAAGCGTTACTAAAACGGCCTTCTTTCATCTCCGTAATATCGCTAAAATTCGCTCCATTCTGTCCACTAAAGACGCTGAGATCATTATCCATGCGTTTGTTACGTCTCGCCTCGACTACTGTAACGTATTATTTTCGGGTCTCCCCATGTCTAGCATTAAAAGATTACAGTTGGTACAAAATGCGGCTGCTAGACTTTTGACAAGAACAAGAAAGTTTGATCACATTACGCCTGTACTGGCTCACCTGCACTGGCTTCCTGTGCACTTAAGATGTGACTTTAAGGTTTTACTACTTACGTATAAAATACTACACGGTCTAGCTCCATCCTATCTTGCCGATTGTATTGTACCATATGTCCCGGCAAGAAATCTGCGTTCAAAGGACTCCGGCTTGTTAGTGATTCCCAAAGCCCAAAAAAAGTCTGCGGGCTATAGAGCGTTTTCCGTTCGGGCTCCAGTACTCTGGAATGCCCTCCCGGTAACAGTTCGAGATGCCACCTCAGTAGAAGCATTTAAGTCTCACCTTAAAACTCATTTGTATACTGTAGCCTTTAAATAGACTCCCTTTTTAGACCAGTTGATCTGCTGTTTCTTTTCTTTTTCTTCTATGTCCCACTCTCCCCTGTGGAGGGGGTCCGGTCCGATCCGGTGGCCATGTACTGCTTGCCTGTGTATCGGCTGGGGACATCTCTGCGCTGCTGATCCGCCTCCGCTTGGGATGTTTTCCTGGTGGCTCCGCTGTGAACGGGACTCTCTCTGCTGAGTTGGACCCGCTTTGGACTGGACTCTTGCGACTGTGTTGGATTGGATCCATTGTGGATTGAACTTTCACAGTATCATGTTAGACCCGCTCGACATCCATTGCTTTCCTCCTCTCTAAGGTTCTCATAGTCATTATTGTCACCGACGTCCCACTGGGTCATTATTGTCACCGATGTCCCACTGGGTGTGAGTTTTCCTTGCCCTTATGTGGGCCTACCGAGGATGTCGTGGTGGTTTGTGCAGCCCTTTGAGACACTAGTGATTTAGGGCTATATAAGTAAACATTGATTGATTGATTGATTGCATAGTAGAATTTTAACTTGCAATTACAGATGTAGCAACCAACTGTAGTTATTGACAGTGGTTTTATGAAGTGTTCCTGAGCTCATGTGGTGATATCCTTTACACACTGATGTCGGTTTTTGATGCAGTACCGCCTGAGGGATCAAAGGTCTGTAATATCATCGCTTAAGTGCAGTGATTTCTCCAGATTCTCTGAACCTTTTGATGATTTCACGGACCGTGGATGGTAAAATCCCTAAATTGCCTGCAATAGCTCGTTGAGAAATGTTGTTCTAAAACTGTTTGACGATTTGCTCACAAAGTGGTGACCCTCGCTCCATCCTTGTTTGTTTGACGATTTGCTCACAAAGTGGTGACCCTCGCCCCATCCTTGTTTGTGAATTACTTAGCATTTCATGGAATCTGCTTTTATTCCCAATCATGGCACCCACCTGTTCCCAATTGGCCTGCACACCTGTGGGATTTTCCAAATAAGTGTTTGATGAGCATTCCTCAACTTCATCAGTATTATTGGCACCTTTCCCAACTTCTTTGTCACGTGTTGCTGGCATCAAATTCTAAAGTTAATGATTATTTGTAAAAAAAAAAAAATGTTTATCAGTTAGAACATCAAATATGTTGTCTTTGTAGCATATTTAACTGAATATGGGTTGAAAATTATTTGCAAATCATTGTATTCCGTTTATATTTACATCTAACGCAATTTCCCAACTCTAATGGAAAGGGGTTTATATATATATATATATATATATATATATATTTGCAGTGTGTATATTAAACATTTTGAAGTGGTTTTAGAGGCTTTGAAGGCCACAATGGTGACTCCCATTAGCTGTATCTTCCATGCGTTTTTTTAATCACCTTTAAAATCCGAAAAAATCATGTGTGTTCTTCTTTCGCGTAATAACTATAAAGGATTGGCAAAATTCCAAAAAAGTGCAGTTTACCTTTAAGATAAAAACAAGGTAATTTCATATACCACAAGTAGCACAATAAGTTAAAAATACAACTACCAGCCAACCATGTTTTTTGAGGCAGTCGCTAGCAAGAGCTAGCTAGCAGAATGCTAACAAAAGTAGCACCTAGAAGTTAAGTAATGTTTACTTTAGCGACTACGATTAATCAAGATGAATCCAAATTAAAAAGTATGATTAATCAGATTTAAAAAAATAGTAATTTGACAGCTTCATTGGATTGTAAGAATTAGCTCTGTTTGATTGTTTTGTGATTTGGAAATCACCTCTTTAAAAACAAGCACATATTTATGACTTTTAATCAACGATCACCACATGTGATGTCAGCACAATTTCATAATATCGAATTGACATCTTTTCTCCGTGTCTGTAAGTGCAGACGCACGCCTTTATTCGCCCGTTTCAGTTGGTATTTCCTGGCCTCCTCATCCGTCTCCCCGCTCTGGAGGCGCTTTTATGGATTCCTTCTTCGGCAACTATCGACGCGGTAAATTCTCCGGGCTTGTTAGTTACTTTTCTAACGACGCAACATCTTCCCATTCGGCCGCCCGGGGATTTGAATACAAATCCGCCGCGCTAAGAGGTCAGGCATTGCTCGCTCGCTCGCAGTTTGATCTAATTAGACGAGCAGCAAAGACGCCCACGGACCTCCAGCCCTTCGGACTCTACATGAAGACAAGAATAAAAGGATACAGAGAAATTTTTTCTAGATCCGGGTATGAGTACAATATCAACAAAAAATATCCTCCAAAAAGCCCACATTATGAAAGGTAAACATGCTAGGCTATAGTCTACGACGGTTCTTTGGTCAAAATGACAATTTTCAAGTCTATTCAGGTCTTGACTACGTGCCTCCACTTCAACTGCATCTTCTCCCCGTCAGCCATGTTGTGTTTTTTTAGCTTTTCCATAGCGAGTCTACTGACAGATTTAAGTTTGAACCGTAGGCGTTTTTGTATGCATGTGCATGTACGAGCCAGTCTGCCCCGCCACAAGAGATCTTATTGACTACCAAGGCAAGATCTCTGGATAAATGTAAACCATATGCGGAGACGTCGGAAAAATGTCGGACAAAATTGGGCAATATCCAAACAGATCCTTATAATTGTTTTATATATATCTGGTTGGAGTTCACATTTTCGGGACTTATGCAGATCCCAAGCACACAAAAAACAGGTACCGATAGAGATGGGCACGTTCAGATTTGAACCGATACGGTACTCAACGGTATCGATTTTTTGTACTTTTGTGTATGTTAATAAATATCAATTGCTTTTTGTTCTTAAAATCAAATTTTTTTTGTGGAACATTTAAAAATTAGATGATTAAAAGTTGTTGTTTTTGTCCAGATCCAGGTATAAGGACCAAAAAATATCCTCCAAAAAGCACACATTATGAAAGGTAAACATGCTAGGCTATAAGCTACGAGGGTTCTTTGGTCAAAATGGCCATTTTCAAGTCTCTTCAGGAGTGATCTTATCTACGTGCCTCCACTTCAACTGCGTCTTTTACCCGTCAGCCATGTTGGTTTTTTTTTAGCGCTTTCATAGCGAGCCTACAGACAGATTTACGTTCGAACTGTACTCTACTTTGTATCAGATAATGGCAACGGTGGACGATGCATGTGCATGTACGAGCCAGTCTGCCCCGCCACAAAAGATCTTATTGACTACCATGGCAAGATCTTTGGGGAAATGTCAACCAAATGTGGAGACATCGGAAAAATATTGGACAAAATTGGCCAACATCTAATGTATATATATATGTATATATATATATATATATATATATATATATATATATATATATATATATATATATATATATATATATATATATATGGTTTGAGTTCACATTTTCAGGACTTATACAAATCCCAAATACACAAAAAAAAACAGGTACCGACAGGGATGGGCACGTTCAGATTTGAACCGATACGGTACTCAACGGTATCGATTTTTTGTACTTTTGTGTATGTTAATAAATATCAATTGCTTTTTGTTCTTAAAATCAAATTTTTTTTGTGGAACATTTAAAAATTAGATGATTAAAAGTTGTTGTTTTTGTCCAGATCCAGGTATAAGGACCCAAAAATATCCTCCAAAAATCACACATTATGAAAGGTAAACATGCTAGGCTATAAGCTACGAGGGTTCTTTGGTCAAAATGGCCATTTTCAAGTCTCTTCAGGAGTGATCTTATCTACGTGCCTCCACTTCAACTGCGTCTTTTACCCGTCAGCCATGTTGGGTTTTTTTTAGCGCTTTCATAGCGAGCCTACAGACAGATTTACGTTCGAACTGTACTCTACTTTGTATCAGATAATGGCAACGGTGGACGATGCATGTGCATGTACGAGCCAGTCTGCCCCGCCACAAAAGATCTTATTGACTACCATGGCAAGATCTTTGGGGAAATGTCAACCAAATGTGGAGACATCGGAAAAATATTGGACAAAATTGGCCAACATCTAATGTATTTATATATATATATATATATATATATATATATATATATATATATATATATATATATATATATATATATATATATCTGGTTTGAGTTCACATTTTCAGGACTTATACAAATCCCAAATACACAAAAAAAAACAGGTACCGACAGGGATGGGCACGTTCAGTTGTTTTGCTGAAATAAGCAGGGTACATCCATGATAACGTTGCTTGGATGACAACATATGTTGCTCCAAAACCTGTATGGACCATTCAACATTAATGGTGCCTTCACACATCTAATACACCCCCATACCATCACAAATGCTGGCTTTTGAAATTTGCGCCTATGGTTATTTTCCTCTTTGTTCCGGAGGACACCACGTCCACGGTTTCCAAATATAATTTGAAATGTGGACTAGTCAGACCACAGAACACTTTTCCACTTTGCATCAGTCCATCTTAGATGAGCTGGGGCCCAGCGAAGCCGGCGGCGTTCCTGGGTGTTGTTGATAAATGGCTTTCGCTTTGCATAGTAGAGATTTAACTTGCACTTACAGATGTAGCGACCAGCTGTAGTTACTGACAGTGGTTTTATGAAGTGTTCCTGAGCCCATGTGGTGATATCCTTTACACATTGATGTCGTTGGTTTTTTTATGCAGTACCGTCTGAGGGATCAAATGTCCGTAATATCCTTGCTTATGTGCAGTGATTTCTCCAGATTCTCTGATCCTTTTGATGTTTTTATGGACCATAGATGGTAAAATCCCTAAATTCCTTGCAATAGCACGTTTAAAAAATGTTGTTCTAAAACTATTCAACAATTTGCTGACAAATTAGTGACCCTTGCCCCATCCTTGTTTGTGAATTACTTAGCATTTCATGGAAGCTGCTTTTATACCCAATCATGGCACCCACCTGTTCCCAATTAGCCTGCACACCTGTGGGATGTTCATAATAAGTGAATGATGAGCATTCCTTAACTTTATCAGTATTTATTGCCACTTTTCCCAACTTCTTTGTCACATGTTGCTGGCATCAAATTCCATAGTTAATGATTATTTGCTCCCAAAAAATGTTTATGAGTTTGAACATCAAATATGTTGTCTTTGTAGCACATTCAACCTAATATTTGTTGAAAATGATTTGCAAATCATTGTATTCCGTTTATATTTACATCCAACACAATTTCCCAACTCATATGGAAACGGGGTTTGTAGAAAATAATAAAATGTCACCATAGAATAAAATATGCTGTCAGTCTCTCCCTTAATCCATCGTCCTTCGCTTTCTTGTTTCAAGATCGCAGTGAGAGATTTCCACCCAAATCAAAGCTGTGTCTAAAGGAGTTGGCAAACGCCCCAAATTCCTTTCAAACACACGCCCACACGGATAAGCCTTTTTCCTCACTTCGCTTTCTCTTTTTTGTTTAAAGGGGAACTGCACTTTTTTGGAGTTTTGCCCATCGTTCAGAATAATTATGAGGGACAATGATATCAAAGATGACACAACATGCAAGTATATATATATATATATATATATATATATATATATATATATATATATATATATATATATATATACATATATATACATATATATATATACTGTATATAATGTAGTAACAGACACCTTCATAACAATATGTATTATGTACAATGTACACACTGTAAGTATATACATATACATATATATATATATATATATATATATATACAATGTATATATATATATACAATGCAGTAACAGACACCTTCATAAAAATATGTAATATGTACAATGTTCAAGCTGCGAGTATATATATGTTTATATATATATATATATATATATATATATATATATATATATATATATATATATATACATATATATATATAATTATATATATATACACACACACACACATATATATATATAAAATCAATGTAGTAACAGACAACTTCATAACAGTTTGTAATATGTACAGTATAAACACTGCAAGTATATATACATATATATATATATATATATATATATATATAATGTAGTAACATACACCTTCATAACAATATGTCATATGTTCAATATACACTCTGCAACTATATATATATATATATATATACATATATATATATATATATATATATATACATATATATATATATATATATATATATGTAATGCAACAAATGTGTGTCCTACTATCGAAAACAAATTTTGAGTGTGTCTTCTAATCATGGCAGATTCGGTAACAAACAACAAAGACGACTATTTTTTGACAATGAGGATTCACAGCCTTATCTTTTTGAAGCTGAATGAAGATGACCTGCTGCTTATATAAGCTAGCATAAAGAAAGAGTGAGACCTTGGAGCAGACAGAAGCAGTGAGTGAGGCGAAAGTGACTCGAAGCTGCAAAATGTGGAATTTGAATCCAGGTTATTTTAACATAAATGGAGTGCCTACCCAAATAAACCGGAAAAAAATACCCTGGCCAGTTGGACCACACAGACAACTGTCCATGCACTGAGTCGCGCTTTATATTGATCATGATACACGCAGCATCATGTGTGTTAGTACAACCACAGTACATACACTGTCTGGCTAGCTGTGTACAAACAAAACATGAAATAGTACTAAACATATACTGTAACATGATTGTTCATGTTTTTTACTCAGTACAGATTGGTGTCCTTTTACAGTGTTGTGCATTACAAACTTGTTGTAGAAGCTAGCAGGTTACAGAACGTAAATGAAAAAATTGTTGACAGTTTTTAAATGCATTTTTAAAGAGATTTAAAGGTAGAACTGATCGCTAACATTAGCTACATTGCTCGCCACCAAGAACGAGACATTTTGTTTACATGTCAGAGTCCAAAAAAAACCTTGTCTCTCATGAACAAAATTTCCGAAAAGTGCAGTTCCCCTTCAAAGAAACTAGTTTTTGTGTCTAACTTTTAAGTGCTTGCCTTTTTAGCGTCTTACAGCAACACAGTTCCATTATTTAATCTCAGAGCGAACCCTGGCCTAAAAAGGCCGCGGCGGCAGCCGAGTGACATGAATTAAATATCGCGAAGACGAGCCTCCGCCTTGTTTTCGCGTTCTGACGGAAAGCTCGGCGGGGCGTGAAGTCGACCCTAATCGTTGCGAAAGAGCGCGCCCGGACAGACAGGACTGACTTTTTCAAAGTAGCTGTGAACAAGCTGTGGGCTCTCAGTAAAATGTTATTATTCATGTTTTGTTGGATGAACAATTTATTCGACTCCCTTTAAGTACCCAGCATTCAACACTGCGGACTTAAAAAAAACATGGGAGACAATTTAAGAGGTCCTGTGGAGCGTGTGTTAGTGCACTCCCAAAACCGCAAACTTCATTCTTACGCAACTTCAAGTGGACACATACGTCTGTGTAGTCTGCAATATGATGGCAGTCACACATAGGAGATATGTGTAGACTAAAATATGATGGTAGTCACACATAGGAGATATGTGTAAACTAAAATATGATGGTAGTCACACACAAGAAATATGTGTGGACTGCAATATGATGGCAATCCCACATAAGAGATATGTGTAGACTAAAATATGATGGGAGTCACGCATAAGAGAAAAGTGTAGACAGCAATATGATGGCAGTCACACATAAGAAATATGCGTGGACTGAAATATGATGCCAGTCACACATAAGAGATACGTGTAGACTAAAATATGATGGGAGTCACACATAAGAGATAAGTGTAGACTGCAATATGATGGCAGTCACACATAAGAGATATGCGGAGACTGAAATATGATGGTAGTCACACATAAGAGATACGTGTAAGATATGAGATATGTGTAGACTGTAATGTGATGGCAGTCACACATAAGAGTTATGTGTAGACTGAAACATGACGGCAGTCACACATAAGAAATCCGTTTAGACTGTAATATGAGGGCAGTAACACATAAAGGATACATGTAGACCGCAATATGATGGCAGTCACATATTAGAGATACGTATAGCCTGCAATATGATGGCAGTCACACATAATATTTATGTGTAGACTGTAATATGATGGCAGTCACAAATAAGATATACGTATAGACTGCAATATGATGGCAGGCACACATACGAGATACGTGTAGACTGCAATATGATGGCAGTCACACATAAGATATACGTACAGACTGCAATATGATGGCAGTCACACATACAAAATTACGTGTAGACTGCAATATGATGGCAGTCACATATAAGAGATACGTGTAGACTACAATGTGATGGCAGTCACAAATAAGAGATACAGTATGTGTAGACTGTAATATGATGGGAGTCACACATAAGAGATTTGTGTAGACTGCAATATGATGGAAATCACACATAAGAGATATGTGTAGACTGCGATATGATGGCATTCACACATAAGAGTTGCGTGTAGACTGCAATATGATGGTAGTCACAAATAAGAGATATGTGTAGACTGCAAAATGATGGCAATCCCACATAAGAGGTACGTGTAGACTGCAATATGATGGTAGTCACAAATAAGAGATATGTGTAGACTGCAAAATGATGGCAATCACACATAAGAGGTACGTGTAGACTGCAATATGATGGTAGTCACAAATAAGAGATATGTGTAGACTGTAATATGATGGCAGTCACACATAAGATATATGTGTAGACTGCAATAAGATGGCAGTCACAGATATGAGATATGTGTAGACGGTATTGCAGGGGTGTCCAGAGTGCGGCCCGGGGGCCATTTGCGGCCCGCAGCTAATTGTTTACCGGCCCGCCACACATTCTGGAAATGCTATTGCAAAAATAAAAAATAGAAAAAACATTTAAAAAAAGTGGAATTAAGTGAAATATACCAAGAAAAAGTTGCAATGTTGACATAAAGCTGCCAGGCAGGTAGTTTTTTTTTCTTTTGTCTATTTTTCTTTTTCTTTTTTTGCCGTTGCTCAAAAACTCCCATAAAAAACAATGTTATAATGAATTATTCACCTATTCAAAGCTCCAATTATTTCATATACTTCACTTTTAAAAAATTTATGTGGAAAATATTGCATATATTGTGTGTTTGCCTTACAAATACATCAACGTTTTCTTTGACAAAAGAGAATAAAACAAGCAAAATTATAGTTCAAACGTACAATCCACAGATATATCTGAAGTTGATCTCGTCACTTAAGTGTTGAAAAAAAAAGAAAAAAAACTAACAAAAATGTATCACTTTATGAATGGGGCACCTTTTGGATCCCAAATATATTTAATGGGATTTTATTAATCTTTTCACTGTAATACTTCAAAAATAATAATAAATTAAATTAAGTGGTGTCCTGCATTATTGATCTTGTCAAAGCTCTACTTCACAACAAATATTGCTTTCTGAATGATTTGTGCAGTGGGGGAAATACTGCATATCTCAGTTTTATTATAAAAATAAATAAATCAATCAATGTTTGTTTATATTGCCCTAAATTAGTAGTGTCTCAAAGGGCTGCACAAGCCACAGCGACATCCTCGGCTCAGATCAAAAATAAAGTTGTCTTCGACAGAAAAGGCACAAAAACATTTTATTTTTATTTTTTACTTTATATCAATGTAAAGGTAAAAAACAAAAAAAATCCATAAATTTTGTTATGGTTTGAAAAAATGACAAATATCAAAACGGCCCCCGCATGCTTTAATCTTTCTGTGCGTGGCCCTCAGCGGAAAAAGTTTGGACACCCCTGCAGTAATGGGATGGCAGTCAAATATAAGAGATATATGTAGACTGCAATATGATGGCAGGCACACATAAGAGGTACTTGTAGACTGCACTATGATGGCAGTCACACATAAGAGATACGTGTAGACTGCAAAATGACTCAAGTAAACAACACCAACATGGTATATGTTCCATTGAAAATATAGAACATTACACACGGCGCTATATTGCACATGATATCACATACAGTACAAGTAAAAACCCTGCAGGACTGTTTGTATCGGACATGGTATCGTACACAAGTAAACATGCTGCAGGACCTCTTGTATCGCACATGGTATCGTACACAAGTAAACAAGCTGCAGGACTGCTTGTATCGCACATGAGATCACGCACATGTAAACAAACTGCAGAACTGCTTGTATCGCACATGATATCACACACATGTAAACACGCTGCAGGACTTCTTGTATTGGAGCTTATATTTGAGATTTTAGATTCAAGCGTATATTATCCAATACTCGTTTTCTTTGCTGATATCCGACCAACTTTGGATATCACAACCTCCGGGGACATACACATGGGAAGGGTTTAAAAATAGCAAAAGTACAAAAGAAACTGGGATCGGACCAGTGAGTAGACCGGTAGAGGGCGTAGAACCGACGGGGTGTTTCAGGGTCAACGTTGACAAATGGGTCTGCAGCGTTACGAGGAGCGCAGACAGTTAGGTCATTGCTCCCCAAGGGGACACAGGAAATGGGGTTTTTACATGGTAAATCCTCGGCAGCGATGTAGACTTTGAGGCGCTGCTTTTAAAGGGCTAAGGCTGTTACATCTCATGCTGAGCCAAAGATCTAGCAGCAGTGTAACCTATAATAATGTACTACACTGCTGCTTTTTAGTGTGTTTGGTCAAAGTTCAAAAACTGCTATATATATAAATATATATATATATATATATATATATATAGCTGAGATAGGCGCCAGCGTCCCCCGCGACCCCAAAAGGGAATAAGCGGTAGAAAATGGATGGATGGATGGATATACATATGGGTGTGTGTATATCTATATATGTGAGTATATATATATATATATATATATATATATATATATATATGTATATATATATAGTATATTACATACACTTGTAAAGAACATAATTGAGCTGTTCGGCCACAATAGCCAGCAATATGTTTCGAGGAGAAAAGGTGAGGCCTTTAATCCCAAGAGCACCATTCCTACCGTCAATTATGGTGGAGGTAATATTTTGCCATGGGCCTGTTTTGCTGCCAATGGAACTGGTGCTTTACAGAGAGTAAATGGGACAATGAAAAAGGAGGATTACCTCCAAATTCTTCAGGACAACCTAAAATTATCAGCCAGGAGTTTGGGTTTTGGGCGCAGTTGGGTGTTGCAACAGGACAATGACCCCTGTGGCAAATAAATAGCTAAATCAGGCCAAAATTAAGGTTTTAGAATATTCTTCCTAAAGTCCTGACTTAAACGTGTGGACAATGCTGTAGAAACAAGTCCACGTCACAAAACTAACAAATTTAGCTGAACTGCACCAATTTTGTCAAGAGGAGTGGTCAAAAATGCAATTAGAAGCTTGCCAGAAGCTTGTGGATGGCTACCAAAAGCGCCTTATTGCAGTGAAACTTGCCAAGGGACATGTAAGCAAATATTAACATTGCTGTATGTATACTTTTGACTCAGCAGATTTGGTCACATTTTCAGTAGACTAATAATAAATTCATAAAAGAAGCAAACTTCATGAATGTTTTTTGTGACCAACAAGTATGTGCTCCAATCACCCTATCACAAAAAAATAAGATATGTAGAAATTTTTGGAAACTCAAAACAGCCATGACATTATGTTCTTTACAACTGTATGTAAACTTTTGACCGCGACTGTATATATAACAATTGACCTCACAGTTATCCTTACCACCTCAATGTTCTAATGGAAAGAAAAAACAACATTTATCAAGATTCAAGATTCAAGATTGTTTATTGTCATACGCACAGTTAAACAGACAGTTTGCCGTTCAATGGAAATCTTACTTTGCTAGTCCACCCTTCAACAAGTCACACGGTACTTAGCTAAAAATAAAAATAAAAATACAAATAAAAATGTATATACAAGGCACAGTAAGTAACATAACATTATTGCACATTCTGATTGACAGTCAACAGTATAAATATGGAGGGGGTGGTCAAGGTAGCTGTCTTTTGTTCAAAAAGACAAAGTAAAAATGACAATCGATTCACACTCAAGTACTACAAATCGGTAATGTTGTGTTCAAGGTAATTAGCACGGGTACCATATTGGTTTGAATGTGAAAGACACCAATCCCTACACACACATTTCTTCTTGGTTTGTGTCAAGGGGTCCTGACTAAGTGGATGTGCACTAAGTGATGCCACTGCAGACCCAGGCCACTCCAAGCTCTTCATTCAGCAAAAATACTAGAAATGTCCATTACAGAGGACATTATCCACTTTTTCTTCTGCGGTAGGACTGTTTCCTTCTTCCCAGATTTGACATGTTCCCCTTGTGTCCTCCCCCAAAGAGATGGCTGTGTGTGTGTGTGTGTGTGTACGTGGACACACTTTAAACGGGGTAAATCCATAGTTTTCAAGGTTCTTTCACACTTCCACAAGGTGTTTGTGTAAGCTGTCAGGCGTCCCGGCGGTGGATCGTCTGCCTGCTTTGGCGGGGTCTCGCCAGGTGCTTTCTGAGCAGGCTTCCCCCTCCGGACACGTCTGTCCTTGTCTCGCTGTGATAGGACCCACATTTTCGACTTCAACTCCATCAGACCTTTCTCTACTTTGTATGTTTGTCTTGGAAATAGTTGTCTTACAGATTTGACATTCAAAGTGTGATGCCACAAATCGGAGAAGTTTCTCCCCCCCGCTGCTCGACGTTAAAAGGATAATCTTGTAATGTGACAACAGTGAATGATTTCAGGCATGCTCAAGCAGGCCACATAAAAGTTTCTTTGATGGATAGATTCTAGAACATAGGTGCCCACACTTTGACCAAGTTCCAACTTCCTTTCTTTCGTAGTTTTTTTTACTTCCTACTATATATATATATATATATATATATATATATATATATATATATATATATATATATATATATATACAGTAAACATCCATCCATTTTCTACCGCTTATTCCCTTTGGGGTCGCGGGGGGCGCTGGTGCTTATCTCAGCTACAATCGCGCGGAAGGCGGCGTACACCCTGGACAAGTTGTCACCTCATCGCAGGGCCAACACAGACAGACAACATTCACACTCACATTCACACACTAGGGCCAATTTAGTGTTGACAATTAACCTATCCCCAGGTGTATTTTCTTGAAAGTAGAAGGAAGCCGGAGTACCCAGAGGGAACCCACGCATTCAAGGGGAGAACATGCAAACTCCACACAGAAAGATCCCGAGACCGGGATTGAACCCAGGACTACTCAGTATGTATATATATATATATATATATATATATATATATATATATATATATATATATATATATATATATATATATATATATATATATCAATCAATCAATCAATGTTTACTTATATAGCCCTAAATCACTAGTGTCTCAAAGGGCTGCACAAACCACCACGACATCCTCGGTAGGCCCACATAAGGGCAAGGAAAACTCACATCCAGTGGGACATCGGTGACAATAATGACCCAGTGGGACGTCGGTGACAATAATGACTATGAGAACCTTAGAGAGGAGGAAAGCAATGGATGTCGGGCGGGTCTAACATGATACTGTGAAAGTTCAATCCACAATGGATCCAACACAGTCGCGAGAGTCCGGTCCAAAGCGGATCCAACACAGCAGCGAGAGTCCCGTTCACAGCGGAGCCAGCAGGAAACCATCCCAAGCGGAGGCGGATCAGCAGCGCAGAGATGTCCCCAGCCGATACACAGGCAAGCAGTACATGGCCACCGGATCGGACCGGACCCCCTCCACAAGGGAGAGTGGGACATAGAAGAAAAAGAAAAGAAACAGCAGATCAACTGGTCTAAAAAGGGAGTCTATTTAAAGGCTAGAGTATACAAATGAGTTTTAAGGTGAGACTTAAATGCTTCTACTGAGGTGGCATCTCGAACTGTTACCGGGAGGGCATTCCAGAGTACTGGAGCCCGAACGGAAAACGCTCTATAGCCCGCAGACTTTTTTTGGGCTTTGGGAATCACTAACAAGCCGGAGTCCTTTGAACGCAGATTTCTTGCCGGGACATATGGTACAATACAATCGGCAAGATAGGATGGAGCTAGACCGTGTAGTATTTTATACGTAAGTAGTAAAACCTTAAAGTCACATCTTAAGTGCACAGGAAGCCAGTGCAGGTGAGCCAGTACAGGCGTAATGTGATCAAACTTTCTTGTTCTTGTCAAACGTCTAGCAGCCGCATTTTGTACCAACTGTAATCTTTTAATGCTAGACATGGGGAGACCCGAAAATAATACGTTACAGTAGTCGAGGCGAGACGTAACAAACGCAAGGATAATGATCTCAGCGTCTTTAGTGGACAGAATGGAGCGAATTTTAGCGATATTACGGAGATGAAAGAAGGCCGTTTTAGTAACGCTTTTAATGTGTGCCTCAAAGGAGAGAGTTGGGTCGAAGATAATACCCAGATTCTTTACCGTGTCGCCTTGTTTAATTGTTTGGTTGTCAAATGTTAGAGTTGTATTATTAAATAGAGTTCGGTGTCTAGCAGGACCGATAATCAGCATTTCCGTTTTTTTGGCGTTGAGTTGCAAAAAGTTAGCGGACATCCATTGTTTAATTTCATTAAGACACGCCTCCAGCTGACTACAATCCGGCGTGTTGGTCAGCTTTAGGGGCATGTAGAGTTGGGTGTCATCAGCATAACAGTGAAAGCTAACACCGTATTTGCGTATGATGTCACCTAGCGGCAGCATGTAGATGCTGAAGAGTGCAGGGCCAAGG
>NC_084617.1:28043847-28098847 GCF_033978795.1 Nerophis ophidion
ACTGTGATTCCCCCCCAAAATTTGGAAAATAAAATTGGTACTACCAGTCTCACTTACGTTGTCATTTTTTCCCTCCTTAAAAATAACCTTGTATGCAAGTAAATGTTCAACACTATCGTAAAATATATTTGATGTGGTAAAAAAACCCAAACATGTATTTAGTCTGAAATGAGCAAAAAGCAATACTTTCATGGAAATGCATTCTGGGTAATGTAATTTTGACCTGTTGCATTATGAGTACGCAGTGGCAATGTTCGTTATATTTTAATAATTAATCACTTTTATTGCACACATGTATTATACAACCCAAAACCAGTGAAGTTAGCACGTTGTGTAAATGGTAAATAAAAACAGAATACAATGATTTGCAAATCCTTTTCAACTTATATTCTATTGAATAGACTGCAAAGACAAGATACTTAATGTTAGAACTGATAAATAAAAAATGTTCATGCAAATAATCATTAACTTAGAATTTAATGGCCGCAACACATTGCAAAAAAGTTGTCACAGGGGCGTTTTTACCACTGTTTTTTATGGCCTTTCCTTTTAACAACACTCAGTAAACGTTTGGGAACTGAGGAGACCAATTTTTTTAAGCTTTTCGAGTGGAATTCTTTCCCATTCTTGCTTGATTTACAGCTTAAGTTGTTCAACAGTCTGGAGTCTCCGTTGTGGTATTTTAGGCTTCATAATGCGCCACACATTTTCAATGGGAGACAGGTCTGGACTACAGGCAGGCCAGTCTAGTACCTGCACTCTTTTAGTATGAGACCAGTTTGTTGTAACACGTGGCTTGGCATTGTCTTGCTGAAATAAGCAGGGGCGTCCATGATAACTTTGCTTGGATGGCAACATAATATGAATAAAAAAAAAGAAAAAAAAAGAATTGTGACGATAAAAAATATTGATGTAATAATTGTAGTATTGACTAGATACACTTATGTACTTGGTATCATTACAGTGGACATCAGGTATAGAGCCACCCATGGCATTTGTTTACATTCAGGAGCGCTGTCTTTTGTTAGTGGGGATGCCGGTGAACTATTGTAACCTCCTACTGTGTGTAGTGAAGCAGGTTTAGCTATGCCTCGTCCTACAGGGATGATACTTAAAGAAAATAAACATACTTTATTTGTCACCATGGAAACCAGGATTACTGATTTAGAAGTAGCTAAAACACTGCCCACTGCGGCTGGATGTTAGCCGCTAGCCAGCTAGCCATGTCTTAAAGCACCTCTTTCTGAGGGTGTTTCAGTGTTATAAATTCACCTTTATCTTTACTTTTTAAGCCAAAATGCGTCCATTCTCCCTTTTCTGTCTACACACTGTGTCTGCTTGTAAGTACTCTGTGCGTGTGCGCTGCCGAACATGCTAGTCAGCTCGTAAAACCAACAATGTAACGACGTGACGACGCGGTGTCATGCTCGTAAAAAAAAAGAGGACCGGTATTTTTTAGAGGCGGTATTGTACCGATTTTAATTATGCCCGTGAACAAAACAAAAAAAAAAAAAAAAATGAGGAGCCAGTACTTTTCAAACAGAGTATATTACCGTTTTTGATTCATTAGTACCACGATACTATACTAATCCCGTACAACCCTAATCTCAATAGCACTGACCATAAATATATCGAAAAAAATCCCCTGTTAATACATGTAATTGGTATCAATGTTGATGAGGTGGCGACTTGTCCAGAGTATACACCGCCTTCCGCCCGAATGCAACTGAGATAGGCTCCAGCACCCCCCGCGACACCAAAAAGTGACAAGCGGTAGAAAGTGGATGGATGGTATCAATGTTGATATCAGTTGATCTCACCCGTGGACGATCGGTATCGGGATTGGCAGCATAAGAGTTAGATGGGAACATCCCTGGTTGAGACATGTGACGTCCTCCCTACCTTTAATAGGTGTGATAGTGCTGAGCAGGTAATTTGCCTCAAGTGGACACGGAGCGAGTGGAATGTTGTCAAGGACAGATGTAATTGCATTTCATGTTGTATCGCAGGGTGGACACACACACACACACACACACACACACACACACACACACACACACACACACACACACACACACACACACACACACACACACGCACACCCACACACACACATACACACACACACACACACACACACACACACACACGGAGTGTCATTGCGGTGCATGCGTGTTTGCAGTTGCATGCGCACAAAAGGTCACTTTCACTTTAAATTAGGTAAAGGACAACTGAAGAGGCAGAGATGAGAGAAGGTGGGTAGCCAGGAGAAAAGAGAGAGAGATTGTGTGGATGTGTACGTGAGAGGGTAAGATGCAGGGTTGGGAGGGGGAGGATATAAATGCAACATTTTGGGGAGAATTAAAAGAAAAAAAACAAAAATGTGGTCATTTAAGTGATATATGATTCAAATTGTGTGTGTTTTTATTGTCTTGTGCTGTCAAAAGAGGTTGTAAGTACATACATCACATTATAATCACTTTTTATGGCTTGGAAGAGTTACCAGTAATAATATTAATAAAGCATTTTGTTTATATAGCACTTTTTAAAAGACTAAAACAAAAAAAAAACATACTATCACAAGCACATATAGAATAATAATTACAGTATTTTCCGGACTATAAGGCGTACTTAAAGTCCTTTTTTAAATCTCAAAACTCAACATTGAGCCGTATAACCCGATGCGCCTAATGTACGGAATAATTCTTGTTGTGCTTACCGACCTCAGAGCTACTTTATTTGGTACATGGTGTAATGATAAGTGTGACCAGTAGATGGCAGTCCAACATGAGAGATAAGTGTATATTGCTACTATGATGGCAATATGACTCAGGTAAACAACACCAACATTTTATATGTTCTATTGAGAATATTGGACATTACACACAATGCTCCAAAATCTATTAACATGTTTTAGTATTACTTTGGTAATCTAAGAACCCGCACAGCTTGAAGGATTGTACTGTGCTTCAACATAGAAGTATTACTATGGTGTGTGCATAAGGTAAGACATATTAGTTGACGTTTTGTTTTGCAATATTATGCAAAATAAACTTTTCTTACCTTCTGGTACCTGCTGATCTGTATTTGGGATCTGCATAAGTCCTAAAAAATTGCGCGTCCGCCTTTTGTAGTCGATAAGTTTCTTCTTTTTCTCTAGCTTCTTGTTATGGGACATTCATCCTCCGCTGTTGCCATTTTTTATAACAAGTAATGTAAAGTACTTACTTATAAATGTCAGTTAACTCAACATGAAAGTGCTAAAACATACCGGTGTGGAGAGTTTACATTATTCAACCAAGGAACTTTAGTTATTAGAGAGTTCAGGTTGGATGGTTTTTCATGGGACACATTTCCGGTGTGGTTGTTTCCGGATGAGGAAATGCTGCTCCGTTATTGATTTAAGTAAAGTCTGAATGTCATTTAAACAGTTAGCTCCATCTTTTGACACTTCTTCCACTCCCGTCCTTGCACGCTACACTGGTACAACAAAGATGACAGGGAGAGGACGCTTGCGAAGGTGAGCCACGTAAATAAGATGGCCCACAAAACGCTGCATCCTGAAGCGACTGTCAGAAAGCGACTTGAAGATGATCTGTAAAATATCCTCTATGCAACATTTTGACCAAAGAACCACTTTTACACGTTATGTAGGAAGTGTTTTATGTTTAAAAAAATACTAATAATATGCCTCCTTTAATGCACTTTTTAATCTGGTGCGCCTTATATATGAAAAAAGATTAAAAATAGACCATTCATCGGCGAGGCGCCTTATAATCTGGTGCGCCCTATGGTCCTGAAAATACGGTGAACAACCAAACTGTGCAAGTGCGAATTCAGTTCAGTTCAGTTATTTATTTTGTTCATTAAAAATCAAACAAAGGAATAAAATAAAAATAAAACAACACTCCGGGTACTCCGGCTTCATTCCACTTCCAAAGACATGCACCTGGGATAGGTTGATTGGCAACACTAAATTGGCCCTAATGTGTGAATGTGAGTGTGATGTTGTCTGTCTATCTGTGTTGGCCCTGCGATGAGGTGGCGACTTGTCCAGGGTGTACCCTGCCTTCCGCCCGATTGTAGCTGAGATAGGCGCCAGCGCCCCCCGCGACCCCAAAAGGGAATAAGCGGTAGAAAATGGATGGCTGGAAAGTCAATTATGAATGAAAAGGAGGAGAAATAAGTAAAACATGATATGCCCCCCAAAAATAGGCAAAATGAAAGAGAACACGGTTTTAGGAATGGTTTTAACTCCGCTAATGTTTGCCATCAAGCCAAGCAGCTGTGTGCGATCTGACTGCTTGTTATTTCATTGATTAGCTAACTTTGACGCAAAGGTGGCAATATTTTAATCATGCCACCGTTGGCGAGGCAAATTTTAAAGCACTTCCGTGATTAAAGAGCCATCTTTATCAGTAGTTTTGAACCCTCCTTACTAATTAGTAGAATTGCCTTTATTTGCCATTGTTTCCCCTCTCCACACTGTTTCTGCTTGTGCGCTCTGTGTGTTTGTGTGCACAGACACACTCCGTCAAACGAGTCCTTCCAAAGCAGGGGGTTAGAATCCGGGGGGAAAAGGGGACAACAGTCCACAGGAAGGCCATAATGAGAGTGGAGCCATTGGTTGATAAGAGGAAGTTGTGCCGACTAAAAATATTCAGTTGATCTTGAGTTTGAGACTAGTGCACAACATTGTCACAGTCGTGTTTAGTGATTAGACATAGCCAAGGCACACAGCTGATAAAGCCCGTTTGTTTGTTTAGTCGTATCTTACTCTGTACTACTGCCATTATCGGCACAAGTATCAAATCCGTTTAAATTGACCACAGCAAATGTTGTTTCCTAAACAAACATCAACCACGACTCAACGTCTAGCCCCGAACAAACACCAGGATGTAAAGACGTGTCTGGTTTCAGGTGCAATGCAACTGAACTGACATCATTTTAACGACTGATTTGATGCTCGTTTTCCAGACATCGTTTCGCCACACACCACCTCAATGCTAACTCGGAGGATTGCATTCTATCGACGGCTGTTGGCATTGACGGAGTCCTTTGCATCCTAACAGCTGGCAAACACATTCTTGTCTGGGCATGCTCTCCTCCTGTTGGAGCGTCAATTGTTTGGGCTTTGGCACCAGCGCCCAGACTAAACCCCAACAAGAGTTTAACCCTTAACACTTGGTAGAGTGCCTCAAGTGGTGTCCAAACTGGAGTATATTTCTGGTCTTGTCACCCCCTCCCGGGCAGTAGGGCAACACAACAGTGCGTCTGGATCCAAAGAGACGTCAGAGACGCTTTGCTGAACAAAAAGTTGCTTTTATTACAAGCAAGCATCATTATACAGGACTGCAGTACCCGGAGGAGCTTAGGTAAAAAAATTAAGGACTCCTAAACTGGAGAAGCCAAACCATCAGTCTTTTATTCATTCTTTCTCTGTTGGGTGTGTGCTTAGTCATGGTGACAACCTGACCATGAAAAAATATTTTCATGTGAAAGTGTCTGAAAAACAACTGATTTAAGTCATAACTAGCCTACTCAGTGGCCTTGTGGTTATAGTGTCCGCCCTCAGATCGGTAGGTCGTGAGTTCAAACCCCTTCCGAGTCATACCAAAGACTATAAAAATGGGACCCATAACCTCCCTGCTTGTCAATCAGCCTCAAGGGTTGGAATTGGGGGTTAAATCACCAAAAATTATTCCTGCTCCCCTCACCTCCCAGGGGGTGAACAAGGGGATGGGACAAATTTCACCACATGTAGTGTGTGTGTGTGACAATCATTGTTACTTTAACTTTAACTTAACTCAAATGTTGGCTATGAGCGAGACAGGTAGTCTCCTCTTAAGGATAGTGCTATCACTTTCGCATTCCGAAGTCCCAATTAGAGCGTCTTTCCCTACGAGAAGCGAACCGATCCACCTGCGAATATCAAACTAAGGTTGCCATATTTTATTATCTGCTCAAATTGAAATACCACTATTTAATTAAACTTGGTGGTTCGCCTTTTGCAATTTGGATGTACGTAAATCTTCACCATAAGCAAAACATGATATGAGTTAATTAATTCACTTTAAAACAAAGTGAGCTCGGGTACCAACTTACATTTTGAGTGCAAGGAGAAACAAGACGGCAGACCAGAGACCTAGAGAAGCCTACAAATGTAAGTCGTAATTAATCATTTTCATACTAATCACACTTGTTTTTCATAAAACTTACAAGCAATCACTTGCCTGGATTAAACAGGTTTCACATACCGTAAGCTAACATCCAAGCACTTGCATATTTCGCAGAAAACATTGTCGTTTTCTCATTTTCAGAGCCCAATGTGATAGGACACCAATATGTAATGAGTGAAAATCATGATCAATCATATTATAGCATGTGTAAAGTATTATTTCACATTTTATTTGTACACAGCTAGCCAGACAGTGTATGTACTGTAGTTGTACTAACACATGACGTGCTGTATGTATCATGATCAATATTTAAAATGTGACTCACTCGATGGACAGTTGTGCGTTTGGTTCAGCTGGCCTGTTTATTTGGGCAAGCACTCCATTTATGTCAACACAGTTTGGCTTCAAATTGCCCATTTTTCAGCTTCAAGTCCATTTCACCTCACTCTCCCGGCTTCTGTCTACAACAACGTCTCACTCTTCCTTGGTTCTGGCTTCTAGAAGCAGCAGGTCATCCTCAGTATGTTCAGCTTCAAAAAGATAGAGTTGTGAATCCTCATTTGTCCAAAAATCGTCATCTTCATTGTTTGTTATCGGATTTGCCATGACTATGTTACGCCTGTAAGATTATGTTTTGGTTTTTGCCATGTTTGGTCAGGTAATGTTTCGTTTTTTTGAGTTTTGGTTTGTTTTCGTCTCCATGCCAACCCATTAGTTTTCACCTGTCATGTCACGCCCCTGTCCCCAGCCTCACACCTGTTTTCACTAATCATCACAGCTACTATTTAAGTCATTCTTTTTCTGTCTTCGTCCTGGCATCTTCACACAGCCTACCCATGCTGTTCCTACCGTCATGCCATCGTTCACAGTTCTTTGTCATGTAAATTTTGTTGATAGTTCATAGTCAATTGCTTTGTGCAAAGTCTCTTTGTTTATATCCATTATTCATGCCATCGAGCAAGTGTTTTTGTTTCATGTTTGTATTTTGTAGCCACATTTTGTACCTCCACTGTGAGTGTTTTTTGTTCATCTTTTGTTAGTTATAGTATTAAATAAAAAGATGTACTCACAGTCACGTCTTGCTCGTGCTAAATTCCTTCTGCGTTGAGAAACAATCCTAATCCCAGCCCAAATTTGACAGATTAGAAGACACATTTGTTGCCAGAAGTGAGAACTCTTGTACCTCTTGAGCCAAAACCCTGCAATTTCCTGAAGTAGCTAACAATCAGGCATTGTGTGACACAAGATGAAGGGATGATTAAAAGAGGTGAAGTGGCCGCGGACTCATTAATTCATCATACCCACTTGCGTGGCATTGACCTGCGCATGTGTGCTGCTCAGCAACGACGTTTTTGCTGTATTAGCATCATTAACCCTCCTCGCCCCCATCTCGTTATCTCTGCCACTCCTCGTTTTCACACAGTCCGTTTCTGATGGCCATTTATCTTCATGAATAAACACTCTGGGTCAATTACGAAGGTTGGTTGAGACTTAAAATGTACTATAGTTTAGGGTTTTTTCAAAGTGTGGCCGTGGGGCCATTTGCGGTCCACAGCTACTTTTGTAACATTCTAAAAATACCATAAAAAAAATTAAAAAAACATTAAAAAGGTGGCCTAAAAGCGCCAAAATATGAAATCTAACAAGAAAACGTTGTAACGTTGACTCTAATAACAATCAACTGTCATTCAGTCTGTTTTTTTTCTTTAAAACTGTCATTGCTCAAAAAATAATGAATGAAAATCAATCTTGTTGGAAACAAATAAGTTTTCTATGGCAAAAAGGGCATAAAACAGAAAATGAAAATGTAGAATTAATCTAAAATTGGTTGAAAGATTTAAGCGTTGAAAGTAAAACATATAATGAAATGACGTTTTACTCATTTTTAACATATTAAAGCATGGGACACTTTTGTATCCCCGGGAATTTTTGTGAGGTTTTGTTTTCCTAACAAAAAAAAAAAAAAACTGTCCTTAAAAAATAATGCATCAAAATAAATGTCTTTACGAACGATTTAATACTTCACCTCAAAAATTCCACTTTTAACATTTTTGGGGTGAAAAGATTGTATATTTTGTGCTTTTTAAAATAAAAAATTTAGATTTCTATGACAAAAAGGGCATAAAACGAAAAATAAAATCGTTGAATCGATCCAGAGTTGCTCGAAAGATTCAATTATTGGGAGTGAAACATAAAATGAAATAATGTTTTACTTATTTATTTATTTATTTATTTACATATTTAAGCATGGGCCCTTTTGTATCCCTGGGAATTTTAGTGTGATTTCGTTTTCCTAACAAAAAAACTGTCTTTAAAAATAATATTTAAAAATAATAATAAATCAAAATCAATGTTTTTTTTACAAATTACTTATTAACTCACCTACACAATTCCACTTGAAAAAATATTGGGGTGAAAATATTGCATATTTTGGGTTTTTGCCATGAAAACCATAGGTTTTCTATGACAAAAGGGCATAAAACAGAAAATAAAAATGTGTGATTGATCTAAAATTCCTTGAAAGATTTAAGCGTTGAAAGTAAAACATAAAATGGAATAATGTTTTACTAATTTTCAACATATTAAAGCCTTTTGTATCCCTGAGAATTTTAGTGTGATATTGTTTTCCTAACAAAAAACTGTTTTTAAAAAAACATATTGAATCAAAACCAATGTTGTTATGAACAATTTAATACTTCAACTTCAAAATTCCGCTTGAAACATTTTTTGGGGAAAAAATTGCATATTTTGGGCTTTTGCTATCAAAAAAATATGTTTTCTATGACAAAAAGGGCATGAAGCAGAATATAAAAGCGTAAAATTGATCAAAAGTTGGTTGAAATCTTTCAACTTTGAAGGTAAAACATAAAATGAAATCATGTTTTACTTATTTTTAACATGTTCAAGCGTGGGGCCCTTTTGTATCCCTGGGAATTTTAATGTGATTTGGTTTTCTTAACAACAAAACTGTTTTTAAAAAATAATAATGACTCAAAATCAATGTTGTTATGAATTATTTAATACTTCACCTTCAAAATTCCACTTGAAAAATGTTTAGGGGGGGAAAGATTGCATATTTTGGGCTTTTGCCATTAAAAAAATAGGTTTTCTTTGACAAAAAGGGCAAGAAACAGAAAATAAAAATGTAAAATTGATCGAAAGTTGCTTGAAAGATTTGAGCATTGAATGTAAAACATAAAATGCAAATCATGTTTTACTTATTTTTAACACATTAAAAGCCTTTTGTATCCCCGGGAATTTTTTTATGATTTTTTTTTCCTAACAAAAAAACTGTCTTTAAAAAATAATAATGAATCAAATTCAATCTTGTTACCAACGATTTAATGCTTAACCTCAAAAATTCCACTTTAAATTTTTTTGGGGGCTTTTGCCATAAAAAAAAAACAGTTTTCTGTGACAGAAAGGGCATAAAACAGAAAACAAAAAATTTGAATTGATCTAAAGTTGCTCGAAATATTCAAGCTTTGAAAGTAGAACATAAAAATAAATAGTGGTTTACTTATTTTGAACATGTCTGCTAAGTGTGGGGCCCAATTATATCCTGGGAATTTTACACTAAAATTCCTAGTTATTTTGTTTTCCTAACCAAAAACTGTCTTTTAAAAAATAGTAGTGAATCAAAATCAATTTTGTTACGAATTGTCAATTACTTCACCCCAGAAATTCCACTTTTAAAATTTTTGGGGTGAAAAGATTAAATTGTTCGTAAGAACAATGATTTTGATTCAATATTATTTTTTAAAGACAGTTTTTTTGTTAGGAAAACAAAACCACTAGGAATTTTATTGTGATTTGGTTTTCTTAACAAAAAAACTGTCTTTAAAAAAAATAAAAATTAATGAAAATCAATGTTGTTACAAATGATTTAATACTTCACCTTAAAAAATCCACTTTTAACATTTTTGGGGTGAAAACAGTGTATATTTTGGGCTTTTGCCTTTAAAAACAGGGTTTTCTTTAGCAAAAAGGGCGCAAAATATATATTTAAAAAAAAAAACATAAAAAAACTTTATAGCGACAGTTACTATATATCTGAAGTTGATCTAGATTTTTAAGCGTTGACTTATTTTGCACATTTTCATAACTGAGCCCTAAAGTTTAAATTGATATATATATATACATTGTATTGGTTTAAAATATCAAATTGGCCTCCGCATCCTTTGATATTTCGGTATGTTTAGGTCCAGCTAATGGAAATCAGCCAAGACTTTTAACTTTCTTTGCACTGCACATTTGAAAAGGGTAAAGAAACTGCTTTCACCTTACCGTGTTTACATCCTAATACTAGAACAATAAATTAAAATCGTTCGTTGTATTTGATGTTTAAAGTGCCATGCTCTTTGAAGCAAGCGACAGCCAATGTAATGTTTTGAGTGGATTCTCCACATTAATGATTGTGCACAATACTTCCACGCTGAGTTTCACATGCACCACTTCCACTTTAGAGCCCGTGTCAGCATAATGGAGTAATAAATCCCAATAGTTGGACTATGTTGTTCAATTTGTTTTGTTATTCATGGTTTTTTACGTTCCCCTTGACTTATTTCATGTCGTTTTGGGTTTTCTCTCATGTTACTTGGACTGTCAAAGTCAATGCAGTAGTAATAAGTTAACACTATTTTTTGGACACATGATTAGTAGACTTGTGCTTCATTGTTTTTTTCCAATCTTTGTAGTTTTCTGAAGGTTTTCCATTTTAAAATGGAAAAGTATAATCTGCTGGTTTTTTTTTAAAGTGTTTTTGTTTCAAAAGTGTCTCTGACTTTGAGCTGATTTTATTAAAATTTGAACCAAAGCATTTTGTGTAAAATTATTTGGAATTAAATGTTTTTGTGTAGTTTTTATTCTTGATTGTTTGTACAGTATATCCGCTTAAAAATGTTCATTGTGTCTTCTTTTTCATATACTTTTAAAACATTTTCGGTATATTAGATTGAATTTTTTCAGGTGACCCTTCTGAAGAAGACTGTCGAAACATGTCAGGTAAAAAAATCCATCTAATATACCGAAAATATTGTCTGATTACAAGAACATTTGAAAAGTATATGTTTTTTATCTCTCAACATCAATAATTATTGATATTTCCAAAAATGAGGACCAAGAAAAACATGTATTAAATGTAACATTCCTTTGATTATAATCCCTCCGCTGTTTAGGCAGAACGCAAGTGTCAATAAACTCAAACAATGTAAACAAAATTGTAAAATCACATTGAACACTGAACAATAAGCCCTTAAGAATAATGAATATCTAAGAAATGCTTCATAAAGTGTAAGAAAATAGTGCAAAGTGTGAAAATGTATACGTAGAAAAACCTGAGAAATATTTTCTACAGGTTTAGTTCTAGGAAATAACAGTTGTGTAACATTTTTTTTGCCCTGTTTTTGTTATTTAAAGGGGAACATTATCACCAGACCTATGTAAGCGTCAATATATACCTTGATGTTGCAGAAAAAAAGACCATATGTTTTTTTAACCGATTTCCGAACTCTAAAAGGGTGAATTTGGCTATTTAAACGCCTTACAATTGATAGCCTGTCGGAGCGATAACCTTTCACCCGTAACGTCACAACATGAAGCGATCCGCCATTTTCTCAATCTTATTACACGCACCAAGTCAAATCAGCGCTGGTATTTTCCGTTTTTTTCAACTGTTTTCCAGTACCTTGGACACATCATGCCTCGTCAGTGTGTTGTCGGAGGGTGTAACAACACTAACAAAGACGGACTCAAGTTGCACCACTGGCCAAAAGATGCGAAAGTCCCTCGTTTGTTCCGCACACTTTACCGATGACAGCTATGCTACGACAGAGATGGCAAGAATGTGTGGATATCCTGCGACACTCAAAGCAGATGCATTTCCAACGATAAAGTCAAAGGAATCTGCAATATTGGAAAATATACCACTGAACCACTGACCACTCACAAAGGTGAGTTTTGTTGACGTTATTTACTTATGGGAGTGTGCTAATCAGACATATTTGGTCACGGCATGACTGCAAGCTAATCGATGCTAACATGCTATTTAGGCTAGCTGTATGTACATATTGCATCATTAAGCCTCATTTGTAGCTATATTTGCATCCAGCCTTTCCCTCCACCCACATTTAATGCCAAACAAACACATACCAATCGTTGATTGGAAGGCGATCGCCAAATTCGTCCTCGCTTCCTCCCGTGCCGCTGCCTGTCGTGATATGGCTCAATAGCTTCAGTTTCTTCTTCAATTTTGTTTTCGCTACCTGCCTCCACACTCCAACCATCCGTTTCAATACATGCGTGATCTGTTGAATCGCTTGTGCCGCTGAACTCCGAGTCTGAATCCGAGCTAATATCGCTATACCTTCTTCTGCAATCCGCCATGTTTGTTTCTGTGTGGTCACACTGTGACGTCACAGGATAATGGACGGGTGGATATTACGATGGTTAAAATCAGGCACTTTGAAGCCGTTTTTCGGGATATTGCATGATGGGTAAAATTTTGCCCCCGCGACCCGACCTCGGATAAGCGGAAGAAGATGGATGGATGGATGGATGGGTAAAATTTTGAGAAAAACTTCGGAAAATAAAATAAGCCACTGGGAACTGATTTTTATTGGTTTTAACCCTTCAGAAATTGTGATAATGTTCCCCTTTAACTATGGAAAAAAATGTTGTTGTGCAATAATTATTTAAATGTTATTGTTTCGGTCGATATCGATAATTTTATAATTTTTTTAATGACTTATGGAAAAAAGGAGCAGTAAAATAATATATTTAATTTGAAATGTAACCTTCCTCTGATTATAATGCCCTCAGCTGTCAATGCAGAAAGGAAATGTCAACAGAAGCATGGACAGCTCTCCAACAATGTCAACGAAACAGTAAAATCACCTCAATAAGCTCTTAAAATGAAGGTGCAAAAATAAGGAATAGGTAAGAAATGCTTAATAAAGTGTAATAAAATAGTGCAAAGTGTGAAACCTGAGAAGAACTATTTTCTGCAGGTTTAGCTCTAGGATATAACAGCTGTGTAACATTGATTTGCCCTGTCATTCTTGTGTAACAATGGAAAATATTTTTGTTATGAAGTAATTATTTAAATGTTATTATGATGTCAATAATTATTGATTTTTTTTATTTTTTTTATTTTATGTCATATGGAAAATAAAGAGCAGGAGAATACTATATTTTATTTGAATTGTATTCCCGCGACCCCGAAAGGGACAAGCGGTAGAAAATGAAAGGATGGATGTAATCTTCTTTTGATTATAATCCCTCAACTATCAAGGCAGAAAGGAAATGTCAACACAAGCATGGAAAACACTCAAACAATGTCAACAAAATAATAAAATCCCATTGAACACTCAACAATAAAACAATAAAATCGTAAAATGAAGGTGCAAAAATCAGGAATGTGTAGGAAATGCTTAATAAAGTGTAAGAAAATAGTGCAAAGTTTAGCTTGAGGAAATAACAGCTGTGTAACATTAATTTGCCTTGTTATTCTTGTTTAACTATGGAAAATATTTTTTTGTTATGCAATAATGATTTCAATATTGTTATTGTATTGGTCGATTTCGATAATTATGGAATTTATTTTATGACCTATGGAAAATAAGCAGCAGGAGAAAAATACATTTTATTTGAATTGTAACCTTCCTTTGATTATAATGCCCTCAGCTGTCAAGGCAGAAAGAAAATGTAGTGGTTCATGTACTTGGTTTTAATGCAGCCACTGTGGGATCAACATCACCAGGGTGTGGTCCACCTTTCGCACCAAGTCATCCTGGAAGAGGTCCTGAACAGGACAAGCAGTCCACCTAAAAGACGGACCAAGTCTTGCCTAGTGACATCGACGGGGATCTTTTCTTTGAACTTCTCCATGGCCTACTTCCGTTGCACGTTCCTTCTTGGCAGGCTGAAATGTTGCTTCCAAAATGAAACACAACCACTGCCCAGCGGCGAAAATCTGGCTTCCAAACAAATGAAAGCGATTTGCCTAAAAATGTAAGAAGATACTCTTTCAACAATATGCTACGTCAGATTAAATCCTATTCCACTGCATGGACGATCGCTGAATGGAGCAAAGAGATACAATTTGAACAATGATGGATTTATGTCTCAGAACTGCATCTCCGTGTTGGTTGGAACTGGGTCAGCCTCACACTCCCGTTTTTAAAAATAAATGTTTCTGCTTCTGTAAATGTACGGCACCGCCACGCTTCTCTCACAGTCGGGGGACCGTGGATTAGCCGGAGAAAGTGAGGAGGATGAGGCTAATGTTTGGATCTGCCGCCTCATAACTTCGCATGCTAGCTCAGACCCTTCTGCTGACTCGGCTCTCAGAATGTAATAACTAGAAGGACGGCCGAGAGTCTGCCATGCTACGTTAGCGTCAGTTCCAGTGGGAGTGAATGACAATTCTCATGAATACTTTCTATGAATACTTGGGGTTCCTCACATATTCAATCAATCAATCAATCAATCGACCAATCAATCGATCAATCAATCAATCAATCAATCAATCAATCAATCAATCAATCAATCAATCAATCAATCAATCAATCAATCAATCAAAGTTAACTTACATAATCACAAAAGTCAACGACGACATCCTCGGCTCAGATCCCACATCAGGGCATGAAAAAAAATCAACCCAATGGGAACAGTGAGAAACATTGGACTGGTGCAATGGATGCCGAGTGGATACGGTTAAGAATGTGCGAGACCAGTCCATAGTGGGGCCAGCAGGGAGTCCTCTTGCATGTAGACAAGTCGGGGCTCCGAGACAATGCATAAGGAGTGGTCCACCCCGGGTCCAGACCTGGTACAGATAGCTTAGAACCGATAGCTTGCAAGGAGAGTTTATCTCTCCACGCAAGAGAGCGGGTCACAACAGAAAAGAGAAGCGGCAGATCGATTGGTCAGAAAAGGGGTTTATTTGAAAGCTATAGTATACAAATGAGTTTTAAGACGGGATTTAAATGCTTCTACTGAGGTGGCATCTCTAACTGTTACCGGTAGGGCATTCCAGAGTACTGTAGCCCGAATAAAAATCGCTCTAAAGCCTGCAGACTTGTTTTGGGCTCTGGGAATCACTAATAAACCAGAGTTCTTGTTGTTCATTGTTTGAGCTGCAATCAGCTTTAGATGTAGTTCAGTCCCAGCTGACTAAAATGGCAAACAACTGCCTTTGAACATTCCAAAAATATCAACTGCTCATTAGGTCAAACTTGAAATGGTCATGACGTATAAGTACTTCAGGATTGGTTTTGATGAGGACTTGTCTTTTAAATCTGACTTAGAAAACTTGTGGCTAAATTTAAAAAAACATTTCTTTTGAAACAAGTCCTCTTTTTTAAAATTAGGAAACGCTTGATTTTGACCATTTTTATGCCTTTGCTAGATTAAGGAGACTTTCTTGAAAAAACGTGATATTTACGTTTTATTACTGGTTGTGGTAACCTTGTCCACCATTGCAATTTGTATGCAAAGGCTAATTGACCATCTTATTCAGTACGCAGATTTTCTCGATGATTGTGTTGTACATTGTGTGAATGTCCAAGCATTCACACAATATACAATTCTACACACAAACAACTATATATTTCTTATTATTCCTTCGCAAAACTTCAGCGCCTTGTACAGACCAGAGTTACAATCCAATCAGAACCGTTCCAGTATCAAAAGGTTCGGCTAGACCGGTAATCGTGTGCTCCTCCCAAAAAACGTTTTCAATTATCCCAGATTACGCGGAATTTCCGGTTTTCCGAGTCCTTTTTCCCGTTAGAAATAAATGGGCCATTTTTCGAATTTGCACAATTTACGCATTTCTCGACTGATTTGAACCGTTTTACCATCCACACACTCATTTCACCTTGGAAAATTAAACAACCATTTTCAAAGTTAAAAAAAATTCCAGGAAATCTCAGAATTTCAGATTCTCCAGAGCCCTTTTTTCACCTCTTCTAGGAAAGTTTCCACAACCGTTTTGACGATTTCACCTTCAAAACATTTCTCTTAATTGGGACAGCACAACTACCATTTTACTTTTTGTTCAAACTCCTGGTTTTTACTAAATTCCAGGAATTCCAAAATAGCCATTTCAATTTCCAAATTTTTCAACTGATTCAAAAAAATTCCATCACCAACCCATTCATATTCTCAAGAACAATTGTGCTTGTAATAGTATTTTCAAAAATTCCCGGATGTCTCTTAATTCCTGAATGTCCAGGAAATTCCCATTCAGATGAATGGGAATATTTCTCAACATTTTTCTCATTTTTAAAACCCGAATCCGACGTTTCAACCATCCACCCTTATATCAAACGCAAAACATGTTTCCCCTTTACCAAAATCCCCAGTTTTCCCGGAATTTCCAGTAATTTTTCCCCTATTGACAATGAATGGGAAATATACACCCTGGACATTCAATAATTTCAGTTCCGCTCAGGCCTATCGGCGGTTCACGCACATTGTGGGTTCATAAGCAATTTTTACCCAAATTGCAAATTCTAGTATATAAATCACCTCTTGTTTTGGTTTGTGTTGTGTTTGTGTTCTTTAATGTGCGGATATTCCAGTGGCTACAACTGAAGGTCGCTGAACATACTTAAAATGTTTGTTTCTAGAGGCAACAAAAAGTTTGGATTAAAAGAGCTTTTGGATATACTGCTCCATGGTCATGCAATCATTTACAAAAGGATTTGAGGTTACCTGGACTGATCTCTTTGGGGGAATTTCAGGCCATTTTAAAAGATCGAGAAACTGTTTCTATAGGGTGTTGTTGTTATGATCCGTGGTCTGGATCACGTTTAGTTTAGTTATTTTCTGTTAGTTTGGACTCCCTTTGTTGCTTGTGCACCTTGTGAGTTAGTTTGGTCACCATGGTAACGTATTAATTTCACCTGCTGCAGGTTCCAGATGCACACCTGTTTTGGTTAATTACTTTCCTATTTAAGCCTGCCTTGTCCCGTCAGTCGGTCTTGGTCCCTTGTTTGCGGTAAGCAACACTCACGTATGCTATTCTTGTTTCCTGAACCTGTGCTAGTGTTAGCATTAGCTTCCGTGCGTTCGGCACGCATTTCTTTTGTTTATTTTGTCTGTTTTTGTATCGGTGTTTTTGTTATTAAATCATCTTACCTTTACGTTGTTATCCGGAGTGTCCATGTTTGCACTGGAGGAACGATCCCGCAGTAAAATGCGACCCACACGTGACAGTTGTACTTGGTTTTAAGTTGTTTTTACTGAAACATTTTATACATTGTTTTTAAGGTAATATATGGAAGTAATTCATTTACAGTTTTCACTCATTCCCTCCCTTGTTTGCAAGTAAACGTTTCATAAAATGAGCTAACATATTAAATTGTAAAAAAAAAATCTGTTGCTTTATCCACAAAATTTGCTGAGAATGTAGTAGTGTTGCAGCATTGAATTCTGGGTGGACATGGTTGAAGTGCTCCCTCTAGCAAGCAAATTTGGACGTCACTTTGGAAACCAGGCTGTTCGACCAGGAGGTTAACACCCATGCCTTTCAACCAAACAAATCTATAAAACTATCACAACATACATTTAGCATTTCTATATGCACGGTACGTTTCAGTATTGTTTCCGATCTTTAAGGTTCGAACAATTTCACAATTAAACCTTTTCTACCAGTCATTCTACGTTGTTTATTCAAACTTTTTTCTGCAGTCCTTCAGCTTTTAAATTTAGCTTCAGCATCACAAAACATAGACTTAGACTACCTTTTTATTGTCTTTCAAATTTGAACTTTACAGTACAAATAAGAACAAAATTTTGTTGCATTAGCTCTTGGTAGTGCAGGATAAAATATAAATAAATAGATTACTGTACAGATAAATAAATTGCAATTGTTCACATGCGTCCATGTTTATGGATGTATGTTATATTGTGGTTTTTATTCCAACGAGTAATCCATTTTGGGGGGAGTTGAGGGGATAATTTAATTATGATGCGTTCAAGAGTCTTACGGCCTGAGGGAAGAAGCTGTTACAGAACCTGGAGGTTCTGCTACAGAGGCTGCGGAACCTCTTCCTCGAGTCCAGCAATGAAAACTGTCCTTGGTGGGGGTCGGAGGAGTCTCTGCAGATTTTCTGAACCCTGGTCGGGCAGCGGCTTTTTGCGATCTCCTGGATAGGATGAAACATGTTTCCCCTTTACCAAAATTCCTGGAATTTCCGGTAATTTTAAGATGAAAGTCAAAGGACGTACTTAGAATGTTTGTTCCTAGTGCCAACACAAATCTTGGATTAAAAAAGCTTTCAGATATGCTTTTCCATGGTCATTGAATAACTGACAGAAAGATCTGAGGTTACCCTAAGAACATTTCAAAGGATCGAGAAACTGTTTCTATTCGTCTGTCACACCGCGGTGAGGGATGTCTTGTCTTGGGTTTGTTTTTTGTCTTGTGAATTGCGTGTGTTTATTTTGAAAAGCTACTCCTCTTGTTTCTGATCACTTTTCCTTCCTTTTGTGTCATCAGTCTGACATCATTCCTGACCCCTGACTGTTTTCACCTGTTTCCCACAACCCTCATGTGTCATATAAGCTCATGCCTCCCCTTGTTCTGTGCCAGATTGACTCGAGCTTTCGTGCCTGTCTCACTTCCATGTCTATGTCCATGCCCTGCCTCATCTCACGCTTATTTTCTTGGATCTCGAATTCCCACGCTGTTATTTTGAGTTTGACTTTTACTCCTCCTCAGAGTGAATTTTGTTGTTTAGCTTTTGTTCAACCGAAGTGGTGAGTTATCATATTTTTTACTACTAATCTTTCCTTCCTCAAATTCCTTGAGTGATTTTTCATTTACCATTATTAGATTAAGATTAAGAGTATACATTTTTATGGTCATTGTTTTCTTCCTCCTGTTGGAGCGTTTTATGTTAATACATTTCACAGCAGATACGGCGGAAATTATAGTTTGTCTTTGTTTTTGTATTTTCCTCCCTTTATGAGTGATTTTCGGTTATTCCCTTTTTCTGGAACCTTTTTCGCTGACCGTTTTTTGTTATTCGTAGATTTTGTATTACTCTGACTCTGGAGGTGAAAGAGCTGTCAAAATAAAAGCCCTACTAAGTATCCCTAGTCTGCATCTGAGTTCATTCCTTTGTCCAAGCCTGACATGGTCATTGTATTTGTCATTACGTTGTTTTTACTGAAACGCTGTTTTCATGTGAATATTTGTAGTTTATTTTCTAAATGTGGTGTGTGACTGCTCCTGTTTTTGTTGTTCTTATATGTTGTGTTTCTGTAACTTTGTTTTGCTGCCTCTTGGAACATACATTTTAATCTCAGTGAGTTTTCACCTAGTTGTATAAAGGCTATTGATAGCTTGATTGATTTGTTTTGAATATCTTCTGCCAGTATATGGACACAATTGGGAGTTTATGCGCCTGCATAAGGATTTAATACAGGAAACAGAAACGATTGTCGTTTGAGACGTCGCAAAATCAAGACCGGGAATCCGACAGTAAAATAAATTTCGGTACAGAAAAATGGCCGATGACTGTTATCGACTAACTAATATGTCAAGCATAAAATTGCATTATGGGGCTTGAAAGGGCAGGTGATTTGGCAAAAGCATTGTGCAATTTCTGTTGGATGAAGGTTTTATTTTCATGCCTGTGCTGTACAAACTGGATTAAAATGGATCATACACAATAAAAATCAAACTGTACCCTATTCCTACGGCTCGCTACCTATATAAATAAAAACAATTGGTGGAATGGATTCTTACAAGCATGCCCAATGTCTACATATCATCAACTGCGTCATTTCAGAATGCAAAGTCTGCTCAAAAATGTATCAAAATGTTTTAGTACGACTTTGGTAAGCTATAAAGCCGCACTGCTTGATGCGCTTCAACATAGGAGTGTTATTATGGTGTGTGTATAAGGTAAGACATATTATCTGGCGTTTTGTTTTGCAATATTAAGCAAGAGCAAGTTTGTTTACCTTCTGCTACCTGCTGATCTGTATTTGGGATCTGCATAAGTCCTGAAAGTTTGCGTGGTAGTAGTAGTCCGTGATGACACTGTAGTTGATAAGCTTCTTTTTCTCTACCTTCTTGTTATGGGACATTCAGCCTTAGTATAAATAAAAATAAATACATAAATAAAAGTAAAAATACATTGAAATGGTGTTATGTTTGTGCTATGAGGCCAGCTTTTGGACAAGTCTTATTTTGTGCTTTCAACCAGATGTAGGACTGCCGTTCCGTTTTCTAGCTGTCCATTTCTTTCCTACTCGTATGGATTCCTCATTCATCGCTCCAAGCAACGTTTGTAAGCTTTGCAATATAACTAAAACTGTCCCACGTTTGATGTCTGTAGGAGTGTTTTCATGTATTTTTCAAGCGAGCGCCGTTGGCATGAGCTAATACGCTAACACGTCTATAAGTGTCTGTGTTAGTATTAATAACTCACGACGGCCTTTTTTTTTTGGTGTTGTTTCAGTTTCACTAATTCCTCGGTAAATTTGCCAAAACGTCACCTTGGAGTTATTAAGTCTGTTTAGCTGATTGGAGAGCTAGCTTGCGCAGCTAGTGGGTTGATGATGATGACTTCTGTTTTGTTTGATCCGCCGTTTTACTGCCATGTTACAGACACCGTTCGGAAACAATTAAGGTATGTAAATAAACATTTACAAAATATTTATGTGTATATAACTAATTTCACAACATCTATACCTCTGGTTTATAATTAAGTGTGGCTAATATATGTTTTTTTTTTTTTTTTAATATTTAGTGGGTGCTGGTTATATTACAGTGCACTTTATTGTCCGGATAATACGATAGTTGTTGTTTTAAAAAAAAAAAGAAAAAGGACAAATACTCTGAACTGGTGTTATTTTTTGTGCTATGACGCCATCTTTTGGACAAGTCCTTCTATTTTGTGATTTCAACTGGACGTAGAAATGCTGTTCTGCTTCCTAGCCATCCATTGTGTTTCTTTTCGTATGGCTTCTTCATTTGTCTAAATAATTTTTAGAAGTTTTACACTATAACTAAAACTGTTTATGTCACGTCCGTAGGACTGTTTTCATGGAATTTTTCTTACGTATTCAAGTGAGCGTCGTTGGCATCAGCTAATACGCCAACACGTCTACACCTGTCTGTGGTAGTAATATTAACTTACGACGGCATTATTTTTGTGTTCTTTCAGTTTCACAAATTCCTCGGTAAATTCGCCAAAACGTCAGTTTGTTTAGCTGACTGGAGAGCTAGCTTCCGTAGCTAGCAGTAAAACGGCTGATCAAACAAAACAGAAGTCATCGTCATGGACCCCATGACGATGACTTCTGTTTTGTTTGATCATTCGTTTTACTGCCGTGTTACAGACACCGCTTGGAAAAATTTAAGGTATGTGAATAAATATTTACAAAATACTTCTGTGTAAATAACTCATTTCACAACGTATATATCTGCGGCTTATAATTAGCACACGCCTGGATGACTAGTCGGCTATCAGATAATCGTCAGTTGGGACTCACCTCAGGAGGCCAATGTAGGAAAAAAAATATATATATGATGACGCGATGGCGCACTATGTATTTTTATTACACTGTGAGTCAGACACATGGGGGTTGGGGGGGGCACTCACACCCTTACAGTAGTCGTCAGTTTGAGTCATCCTGGTGACACATTAATCAGTTTACGGATGTAGGATGTGTTGCATCACCACCGAGGATGGAGAGAGTGAGACTTTCACCGCCTCTTGTCCCAAGACTTAAGACGGCAAATTTGACATTACGATGTTGAACGCGGACGGGACCATTAATTAGTACCGTTCATGTCACAGGTGTACATGTAGTGGTAAAATGAAGTAATTAGGGAGAGTTCACAAACACCAGGCAGGGTTAAAAAAATACTCGAAACAAAGCACTTTTCTGTAGCGATCTTTCTTTTTTCTTCCCCAATCTCCCTGCACTCAGACAATACAAGTGCAACTCAGACACATCCGCTGGCATCTCGGAGGTGGTTTCTATTTTTAGCGCCGTTCTGAAGCTCATTGTAAAAGCGAAACCGAGCGAATGGTGAGGAATTCACACGTCTCCAATCTCCTTCGGGCGAAATGCGAGACAGTTTACGGGAGTCGCCAGTCGGTAAGTTCGGGGCCGTGGCGTCCCGGGGGCCAGTGAACAACCCACCTGTCAGCAAAGTTCAGCGGTCGCCGCTTTAAAGGCTACTACAGCTGCGGGGAGCAAAACAAGCATTTTCAGAACACATCCATAATAGCGATAAAAAAACTGAAAATTTAATTGGTCTGGAAATCAAGATTAAATACGCAATTGTTTATTGATGTGAAAACATGAGCATTCATTGTGCCACCCAAACTCCATTTTAAACACATTTTAAAATAACTACTGCATTTAGCCTGAACGCACACATTTTTTTAAATAAGTTGCGTTGGAACCAAAACAAGTTTTGGCAACAAATAAATAAATTAATAAAAATAAATATCATCAAAAGGTTCAGAGAATCCATCAGGCGGTACTGCATTAAAAAGCAACATCAATGTGTAGAGGATATCACCACATTGGCTCAGGAACACTTCGGAAAACCACTGTCAGTAACTACAGTTGGTCGCTACATCTGTAAGTGCGAGTTAAAACTCTACTATGCAAAGCCAAAGCCATTTATCAACAACATCCAGAAACGCTGCTGGCTTCACTGGGCCCAAGCTCATCTAAGATAAACTGATGCAAAGTGGAAAAGTGTTCGGTGATCTGACCAGTCCACATTTCAAATTGCTTTTAGAAACTGTGGACGTCGTGTCTTCCAGAACAAAGTGGAAAAGAACCGCAAAGTTGAAAAGCCAGCATATGTGATGGTATGGGGGTGTATTAGTGCCCAATAACTGGGTAACTTACACATCTGTGAAGGCACCATTAATGCTGAAAGGTCTCCCATCGAAAATGTGTGGTACATTATGACACCTAAAATACCACAACGGAGACCCCAGATTGTCGAACAACTTAAGCTGTACATCAAGCAAGAATGGGAAAGAATTCCACCTGAAAAGCTTCAAAAATTGGTCTACTCAGTTCCCAAACGTTTACTGAGTGCTGTTAAAAGGAATAATGATAATGATTATTTGCTAAATTAAATTAAGTTTCTCAGTGTGAAAATTAAATATCTTGTCTTTGCAGTCTATTGAACTGATTATAAGTTGAAAAGGATTTGCAAATCATTGCATTCTGTTTTTGTTTTAACAGTCACACAACGTGCCAACTTCACTGGTTTTGGGTTTTGTACTTCTACAAACACCTTTAGTCACATTAAGTGACTAAATTGAATGCAAACATTTTATATTTTGACACGGTGTGTTGTCTTTATTATAGATCTATTACTGTAAGACAGCACAACATGTAGGTTCCACGTACACAAGTGCATATCAGGTTTTAGATTGCAGTATGTCATTATTCATGTTAGCATCTAAGGTAGTTGGCTAATCTTTGATTTACGTGCCCAGCAAATGAGCGATATCATTGTTTTTTGAGTTGATCAAAATGTGGTTTAAAATCGCTCCTGTGCAATTTGGTGGAACGGTTCGAATCGGATGAGAAATGTGGAATATGCAGAAGTTTGTATATTGCCCATTCATAGTCAATAGGGATAAATTCCTGCAAAACCCAGAATTTTGGGGAAGGGAAAACATTGTTTGCCTTTTAGATCTTGAAAGAGTATTGTGTGTGGACGGTTGAAGGGTCGGAATCGGGTAAATGGCACATCTTTTTTAGGATGCCCATTCTTTTGAATAGGAATTTCAAGAAAAAACAGAAATTTTAAAAAATATTTATATTAGCACAATTGTCCTAAATTGGTTGGATTTATACATATTTTTTATTTGCACCATGACTAGGGAAGCCTGTTTGCATTGGGTGCTACAAGTAAATGCTGCACATGTATTTAGTCAGAGAATAATTAAAGGCCGCTGCCCTAAATTGCTCGCATTGTCCACTTGATGCTGATAAAAAAAACGCAATATGCAAGATTCCTTATGCCGGGGGGATTTACTGCCAAAGTTTGTACACGTGTGGATTACTTGATTATAAAGAAGTCTCCTCTTTATTTTGGTGACGTCTAACCAAACACACGCACACACAACCATCAAGTCACACGTTCTCTGTCATAATGATGTTCAATTTTAATAGTGGCCAAGGTTCGTGGCCCTAAAGAGGCTGTCAGGAAATGTATTTAATCTGCTTTTGGAACCAAAGGCCCAAATGGCCCACAAATATATTGGCTATTCTGTGTCCTCCAAACAAGAACACCCGCACGTTCATCGATATAGAGATAAGAGCCGCTTAATTTATTCATCGGCGCAGTCCTGGTGTCGTCACATCTATTGGCATTTGGTGGATTTAAAGTATATTGGAGTCAGCACTCTTGGATTTATGCATTGACCGGCGTAATGCTAAATCAACAGCTCTCTGGTCGGCCATTTAGCCTGTGTCTGGACCATGCCGGACACCGTGTTCACTCACACCTACCACATGGTCTTACTTCAATTTATACGTTTCGTGTCTGGTCTTGACGTAAATGCTTATTGCCAGTTTACACTGAACAACCGAGAAGACCATCGCGGTTTTACAGCACTGACATTCCTTCCATTTCAAACACTAAGTAGTTGGTTACAGGTCTTTCTCTTCTGTTGGGATGAAAGCACCGAGAGAGTTCTTTTTTTTTTATTTAAAAGTGGACATTGATGGCGTGATCATTAATATTATTTAGGACAAGAAAAGAATTACAGTACAGCCATGGACCTTGTCTCTGTTATGTATATTGCCACGGGCTCTAAAACATCATTAGTAGTACAGTAAATGTCAAGTATGAATTTGTTGGCAGGATGATGGCATGTAAATATGTTTTAGATATGGATAACGATACATATGGTAGGGCTGCACGATTACGCCAAACATAATCATCACAATTATTTTGATTGATATTGAAATCACGATAAATAATACAATAATTAATGTGAAAGAATGAGTGCAGATGAAATGCTTGAATGTCCATGGTGAGTGGAGTGTGTGACCCTTGGAACGGTTCCAATTAATTGAGAAATGTGGAATATGGAGACGTTTGTATATTGGCCATTAATCTCCAATGCGGGGAAATTCCTGGTAATTATGGGTAACCAGGGTATGTTACCAACTGGACAACATTCTGGCTTTATTGTGAATTTTTCAACCGATTCAAACCATTCCACCTTCAACCAAGGGCGTAGAATTTGGTAGGGACGCTAGGGACACGTCCCTACCAATATCCAGCCGCTACTGTGTAGTCACTATCAATACAAGCGCTGCCCGTAATGTTTTGTCAATGATTATGGCACAGAAAGGGTTAAATGTCGGTCTCTGCTAGAAGTCCCGCCTCTAACCTAAATATCGCTCCCTGATTGGTTGCCGCGTTCATGCTAACTTATGTGTGATTGGCTGTCCCCGCTGTCACTCCTCGCTGTGGAAAAAACAGTCCCACCTATCCAGACATTAGCTCCAAATTAGCACTGCATCTCGTCTTTTCCTCCGCTTTTTTTCCAGGTGAAAATCAATGCTCGTCCCCTCTACCATTGTTAACCCTCCCCGTAGGTGAAAGTTAACCTTAAACATGTGAATTCAACTACTTTAGTCCGTTTTTTAACATCGTAAAAACATCAGCTGTCTCTTTGTACGGACTGCAACAGTCCGTTGTCATGGATACATGACAACAACTTCCATTCATACCAGTCACACGTGCCTGAGGCGGAGTGATAGCCTACGCTGTGATAAGGCTTTAGAATAGTAGCCGTGCTCAATATTTAAACCATGGTTAACAGCCAATCAGATCGCCGGATTTCACCTTTCCGTTTTATTTTTTGAATTTTTTTTAGTTTCATGTAACATATTTGCAGTACAAAAGCAGCAATAGAAAGAAGTAGATGAAGGGAAAAATTGTGAGTGATTTAAACACAAGTTGGGGAAAAGATGATTACAGTTCATTTATGTTTATTTACAATGTTGTATTGCATGAATGTATTTCTGATGTTGTTGATGGACTGTAGGCTGTTAATTGACAGTATGATGCACAGTTGTACTACAGCCCTACACTAAAGAGTAAAGATGAGAACTCTTCCAAGTTGTCTCCTTTGCTTTCATTTTAGTTGCTTTACCCTATAACATCTGCATGACGTGAAATTATGATTGCTAATGTAAAAAAAAAAAAAAAAGTAAACTTTCAGAGTGCTGCCTTGGAGCACTTGTGTGCCCCCACCAATCTCAAAATCAAACCTACTCCCTTGCCTTCAACACATTCCACCATCATGGAAATTCAAACTACTTTTTTTTAAAGTTCAAAACATTTCCAGGATTTCCAATAATTCCTGGTTTTCCCAAGCCCAATTCGCACCCATTGTTCCAATTTCCCCCCTTTGTTCTGGCGACTACTCCTTACAAATTTGTCACCGCATTTCCATTGTTCCAATGTCAAAACATTCCTCTTAATTAGTACAAAAAACGAAGTGTTTTTTTTAAGTGGAAAAATTCCCAGATTTCCCAAAATTCCAGGAATTCCATAATACCATTTCTCAATCCAACATTTTATTACTTCAACATTTCAATTTGAACAATTCCAGCACCAATCATTTCAACTCATTCAGACCATTCAAGATTTTTTTTAAACTTTTTTTAAAATAATTCCCGCTTTTCCCGAAATTCCGAAATGTTTGTGTAATTCCCATTGAAATGAATGGGACATTCTTCAAAGTTCCACAACTCCCCAATTGTTCACCCAATTCAAACCGTTCCAACTTAAAACTGTTCAGCCTATTCAGAAATCACCGGCTTTCACTTGACAAAATTCCAAAAATTTCCAGATTTCCCAGAATTCCAGGTTTTCTGGGACATTTTTCCCATTCAAAATGAATTGGCCATTTTTCAAACTTCCACCATTTCCATCTTTTTTTACCTATTCAAACCATTCTACCTTTAACGGATCCCACAATTCTGAAAATTTAAACTTCCCCTTTTCCAACTTCCAAAAAAATCCAGGCTTTTCCAGATTTCCTGCTTTTCCAAATGTCCATTTCCACCCTTTTTTCTGGCAACTAGTCTTTCCACATTTTTCATTGCCTTTCAACCGTCCACCGTCAAATCATTCTTCTTAATTAGGACAAAAAAACAAAGTTGTCTTTTGAGGTGGAAACATTTCCGGTTCTCCCAAAATTCCAGGAAGTCCGTAATACCAGTTCTCAATTCAACATATTACTACTTCAACATTTCTCCACCGATATGAAAAATTCCAACACAAACAAATTCAACTCATTCTGACCATTCAAGTTTTTTACCATTTAAATAAAAAATCCAGATTTTCACGAAGTCCCTATTTTTTTCTGAAATTACCATTCAAATCAATGGGACATTCTTCAAAGTTCCACAATTCCCACATTCTTCAACCCATTTAAACCATTCCACCTTTGACACATTCCACCATTCTGGAAATTCAAATTATCATATTTTCCCGAATTTCCCTAACACCATTTACTAATTCAACGTTTCTTGCCCCATATAAACAATTCTAACACCAACCAATTCAGCTCATTTAGAACATTCTTGCTCCCAATCGTTTAAAAAAAAAAAATCCGCTTCCCCCCAATTTTCCAGGAAGTTCCCATTGAAATGAATGGGACATTTTTCCAAGTTGCACAATTCACACATTTTTTTTTTACATATTCAAACAATTCCAACATCAACACATTCCACTCATCCTCGACTATCAAAATAATTCTTTCCCAAGTTCCAAACCAAATTGCGGTTTTCCTGGAAATTCAAACTCTTCAACATTCAAACCATTTAAGCGTTCAAAACAATTCAAGATTCAAACCATTTCTATATGTTCTACCATCAAAACATTCCTCTTAGTTTTAGGAAATCCCAGGAATTTCAGGAATTCCATCATACCAATTCTGAATTAAAAACACGTTCCTATTTCAACACTTCTTGACCGTTTTAAACAATTCCAACACCAACCAATTCAGCTCATTAAGGACATTCATACTCCTAATCATTTTCAAAAAAATCTGACTTTTCCCAAAATTTCCAGGAAGTTCCCATTGAAATGAATGGGTAATTTTTCCAAGTTGCACAATTCCATCTAAACAAACACATGCACATACAACTATTAAATCATGCGTTCTCTGTCATAATGATGTCTCGGTTTTGAAACACAGACTCGATTGTCTCCCCGATGCATAATTGATACTCAAATCCAGACTTCAAAGTTTCAACTGAAGCCTGTGAAAAAAGTTTCCTTGGCCGTTTGAAGTTCGACACTTTAAAATTAGCGATGACGAAGAAACCGGAGTCTCACGAGCTGATGCGGTGCTTCCGGTCTAGACGTGGGGTGTGTCCCTGAACCCCACCGAGACAATAGAAGAAAGAAGGCAATATAAGTGTGAGATATTAAGAAACAGCTCAAGGGAGGAGAAGGTTCTTTATTTTTAGAGCGTCAGTAAGAGATGTTCCTGGGAAAGAAAGTAAAGTGCTTTTTCTCCCCCGACTAATCACTCTTCTTCTTGCCTCTTCCTCTCGTTGTTGGCTTTTATCCCTCCTTGAAATTAGAGCAGGGAGCGCAAAGACTCCGAGGCATGTCACGGGGCAGGGGCCTAATGGCTAATCATCTCGGGATAAAACACTGATGGACAAAGACTGTCGCGGGACCCGGCTCGGCCCTCCGACCGAATTTCTTCAGACGGTGACCGTTTCAATCGATATTATGGCAGTTTGAGCATCTGCGGCGAGAAACTCAATGTTATGTAGACTATATGAGCAAACCTAACTAGCATGTAATTACATCTGAAAGACGCCCGATTAATTCAGAACTCAGTCCACAGTTCATGCGTTGCTTTGGATAATTGCAGATATCAGAGTTCTTGGCCATATTTAATTCCTCAAATGCCATTCATATTAATTTTCTTGATTGTATATTATTTCTGAGATCCCGAAAAATAGTACTTTATTAGACAAGTGCAGGCCCTGTGATGAGGTGGCGATTTGTCCAAGGTGTACGCAGCCTTCCGCCCGAATGCAGCTGAGATAGGCTGCAGCAAGCGGTAGAACCATGGATAGATAGATAGACAAGTTGTTGTGATCCGGCTTCCGGATCACACATTTCTAGTATGTCTAGTCCCCTTTTGTATTGTCCTATGTTTTGATCATGTTTTGGACTCTACCGATACCGTTTGTTAGCGCCCTCCCTTGTTTTGTATTGTCACCATGGCAACCTAATTACGCCTCCTGCACGGACTCACTACGCACACCTGTTTTGAATTATTTGTGTTGTATTTAAGACCACCTGCTACCTTAGTTCCTCCTGGCTGTTTCGTTTGCTCACGCAACAAGTTACGATTGTTATTCCTCATTGCTTCACTTTGCTAAGTTTCAGCTTAGCTCTTGTTACAAATAGCATTTAGCTTTCCGTGCGGTGGCACACCTTTTCGTTTCCTTTGTCAAGTGTTTAGTTGTGTTTTATTATTAAATCTGGTTCCTACCTCCACTCCTGCTTGCTCCCGTCTTTGGCATCTTGGGGCCGACACCTCCGTGCATCACAATGCGCCCACCAGATCGTAACACAAGTGCAGAAATGATATGTTCTTTTTGAAAAAAAAAAATGTTTTTATTGACATGCAGCATCAGACATTTATATCAATTGTATCATGCATCTATTGACTAGCTTAAAGGGGACCATTATCACAATTTTAAAAGGGTTAAAAACAATAAAAATCAGTTCCCAGTGGCTGGTTGTATTCTTTGAATTTTTAAACATTTTTTTACCGGTCCCGGAATATCCCTAAATAAAGCTTTAAAGTGCCTTATTTTCGCTATCTTCGAAACCACTGTCCATTTCCCTGTGACGTCATACAGGGCTGCCAATACAAACAACATGGCGGTTACCACAGCAAGATATAGCGGCATTAGCTCGGATTCAGACTCGGATTTCAGCGGCTTAAGCGATTCAACAGATTACGCATGTATTGAAACAGATGGTCGGAGTATGGAGGCAGATAGCGAAAACGAAATTGAAGAAGAAACTGAAGCTATTGAGTGAATAGCTATTGACGCTATTCGGCCATAGCGTGGGTGTACCTAATGAAGTGGCCCAAAGCATGGCTGCCTTATTAGTATCGCCGTTAAAATGTGCGGACCAAACAATCAGGACTTTCGCATCTTGTGACACTGGAGCAACTTAGATCCGTCGATTGGTAAGTGTTTGTTTCGCATTAAATGTGGGTATCTAGTTTCAAATGTACATACAGCTAGCGTAAATAGCATATTAGCATCGATTAGCGTAGCATGTTCTCATCGATTAGCTGGCAGTCATGCCGTGACCAAATATGTCTGATTAGCACATAAGTCAACAACATCAACAAAACTCACCTTTGTGATTTTGTTGACTTATTCGTTGCAAATGCATCTGCAGGTTATCCATACATCTCTGTGCCATGTCTGTCTTAGCTTTGCCGGTAAAATGTGAAGACACTCTGGTACATTCAAATGTGAAGACACTCTGGTACATTCAATGGGGGTCTGGCGGCAGATTTCTTGCCAGTGGTGCAACTTGAATCCCTCCCTGTTAGTGTTGTTACACCCTCCGACAACACACCGACGAGGCATGATGTCTACAAGGTTCCAAAAAATGGTAGAAAAAACAGAAAATAACAGAGCTGAGACCCGGTGTTTGTAATGTGAAAATGAATATGGCAAGTGTGTTACCTCGGTGACGTCACGTTCTGACGTCATCGCTAAAAGACCGATAAACAGAAAGGCGTTTTATTTGCCAAAATTCACCCATTTAGAGTTCGGAAATCGGTTAAAAAAATACATGGTCTTTTTTCTGCAACATCAAGGTATATATTGACGCTTGCATAGGTTTGGTGATAATGTTCCCCTTTAAATGTAAAAATAATATATTTTTTATTTATATCCCAACAATGCCACCCCACCCCCACAAAAAACAAGAAAAACAGCAAAAAAACACAAAAAAAACCTCACAAACCAAAATAAAAATAAAAATAACAAATACAAAAATAAAGAAATATGAACATATAGTAAATAAATGAATAGAAAAAAATATATAAACATATCGGGAGTAGGGTTGTCCCGATACCAATATTTTAGTACCTGTACCAAAATGTATTTTGATGCTTTTTGGTGCTTTTCTAAATGAAGGGGACCACACAAAAAAATAGCATTATTGGCTTTATTTTAACAAAATCCTTAAGCGACGTACATTAAACATATGTTTCTTATTGCAATCCTTATACCATCATAATGTATCATACTTTTTTGGGCTATGGAGCGCACCCACTAAATTTTAGAGGAACATTTTCCAGGACCCCCCGCGACCTCGAAAGGGACAAGCCGCAGTAAATGGATGGATGGATGGACCCCGCCCCCCCCATATATTAGCCGCACCGGACTATAAGCGGCAGATATATATGTTGGGAAATTAGTTGTTTACACCGAAATATTTTATCAATGTTTATTTGCCTTCCTTAATTGTTTCCAAACAGTGTCTGTAACACGGCAGTAAAACGGATGATCAAGCAAAACATAAGTCCTTATCATGGACCCACTAGCTATGCAAGCTATCTCTCCAATCAACTAAACGTAATCAATAACTCCACGGTAATGTTTTGGTGAATTTACTGAGGAATTTTTGAAACTGAAACAATACAAAAACATCCATCCATCCATTTTCTACCGCGTATTCCCTTTGGGGTGCCAATTTCAACTGCAATCGGGCTGAAGGCGAGGTACACCCTGGACAAGTCGCCAACTCATCACAGGGCCAACACAGATAGACAGACAACATTCACACTCACATTCACACACTAGGGCCAATTTAGTGTTGCCAATCAACCTATCCCCAGGTGCATGTCTTTGGAAGTGGCGAGGAAGCCGGAGTACCCGGAGGGAACCCACGCAGTCACGGGGAGAACATGCAAACTCCACACAGAAAGATCCCGAGCCCGGGATTGAACCCTGACTACTCAGGACCTTCGTATTGTGAGGCAGACGCACTAACCCCTTTACTACATGTTGGCTAGTTTGATTACATTAGGATAGCGCATAAGATTATGCATGAAAACACTCCTACAGACAATAGACATGGGACGGTTTAGTATAAATTTACCACACCGTCTTATAAGCCGCAGAGTCCAAAGTGTAGGAAAACTATAGCAGCTTGTAGTCTGGAATTTACCGTACTTAAAACAAAACAAAATCATTATGCTGTGACTTTAAATCTTTGCTAAAATTGTCAAAAGATGTATTGCACCAATAATTGTTAATATTTTTGCATTTAATTAACAAACCTCATATACAATTGTAATCCATGACAAAAAAAAACACACACACACTCTATTGTGGTAAAATGTAAAGAAAATAAAATGAAAAAGTAAAAAAAACATCATTTTCTGTTTTTTTATATTGCTATTATTGTAGTTGTTAATATTATCATTGTACTTGCTTTCTTTATTCCCTTCTATTTTATCCCCCTCAAAAATACTCTGCCGTGGTTTTAATGATTACTTAGGCCTACTACACTACTGTATTTTAAAGTTGGCACTTTAAGAACCACTGTTGTAGTGCATTTACGAAGATCATCGGTTAGTTCGGCCACATGCGACTCTTTAGCGGCGCCCTGGTGGCTCCATGGAGCTTTTTATAAAATGTATGGAAATGGGAAAAAAAAAGGGGTGAACATTTTTTTTTTTGTTTCACTATGGTTTCTGTAGGTGGACAAGCACGACCCAAACCTTCCTAATTGTTAAAAAGTCCATTGTTTAATATGTTTGTACTTCACTGATGAGAGTATTTGGTAAGTGCCATTTTGTCACACTAATTTCAGCGGCCCTTGAACTCACCGTTGTGAAGTGAAGTGAATTATATTTATATAGCGCTTTTTTTCTAGTGACTCAAAGCGCTTTACATAGTGAAACCCAATATCTAAGTTACATTTAAACCAGTGTGGGTGGCACTGGGAGCAGGTGGGTAAAGTGTCTTGCCCAAGGACACAACGGCAGTGACTAGGATGGCGGAAGCGGGAATTGAACCTGCAACCCTCAAGTTGCTGGCACGGCCACTCTATCAACCGAGCTAAACTGCCCGTTGTGACTCAACAGTTTGTTTACATGTACAACTTTCTCCGACGTGTTTTATGCCACTCCTTATTTTTCTTATTTTGTCCACTAAACGTTTTACACTGTACGTGACTGCACAAAGGTGAACTTCGTTGATGTTATTGACTTGTCTGGCATGCTAATCAGGAATGTTTGGTCACTGAATGACTGCAAGCTAATCCATGCTAACATGCTATTTAGGCTAGCTTTACGTACATATTGCATCATTATGCCTCGTTTGCAGGTATATTTGAACTCATTTTACTTACAGTATGTCCTCTGTGTATTAAGTTTATTTTTGTTTCATGACACATTATCTGTATGTAATATTGGCTGCATTTCTAACAGTTGTTTGTGCGTCATGTTGTTCCAGACCACAGCAACGTTACCCAGCTTGCAAAAGTTGCAATAAATCCATTAGAAGAAGACGGACTGCAGTTTCCTTTAACTTGGACACACATATTTATACCTTTGGCCATTCTAAACCAGTCATTTCAAGAAGTTATCTCACCCAGTGAGAAATTGTACAAATGTTTTCCAATGTTGTAATAAATGTGTAGAATGAATATTATACATTTCAACATTTCTGTCAACAAAGATTTGCGTCAGCTTGCGACACATGGTCATTTTGATAGTAGGCTAATATAGCTAATATAGACACTTACATCATGTGTTGTCTTCAGTACAACACTTATTTAAGACTTTTAAAGTCATTTTGATAGTAAGCTTATATAGCTAATATAGACACTTATGTCACGTGTTGGCTTCATTATAACACTTATATAAGACTTTTAAAGTTGTTTTGATAGTAGACTAATATATTAGACACTAACAAACTGTGTTGCCTTCATTATAACACTTATACAATACTTTTAAAGTAATTTTGACAGTAGGCTAATATAGCTATTATAGACACTTACATCATGTGTTGCCTTCATTATACGCCTATATAAGGCTTTTAAAGTCATTTTGATAGTAGGCTATTATAGACACTTACATCATGTGTTGTATTCATAATAACTTATATATAAGGCTTATAAACTCATTTTGATAGTAGGCTAACATAGCTAGTATAGACACATCATTTGTTGCCTTCATCATAACACTTATATAAGACTTTTCAAAGTCATTTTGATAGTAGGCTAGTATGTACACTTACATCATGCGTTGCCTTCATCATAACACTTAAATAAAACTTTTCAAGTCATTTTGATAGTAGGCCAATATAGACACTTACATCATGCGTTGCCTTCATCATAACACTTATATAAGACTTTTAAAGTCATTTTGATAGTAGGCTAATATAGACACATCATGCGTTGCCTTCATCATAACACTTATATAAGACTTTTAAAGTCATTTTGATAGTAGGCTAATATAGACACATCATATATTTCCTACATCAAAACACTTATATACGACTTATATTATTTTGTGGCTCCAGACCGATTACTTTTTTGTATTTTTGGTCCAATATCGCTCTATTACCACTTTAGGTTGCCGACCCCTGGGGTTAGTTCGATGAACCCAAGAACACCCAACCTTGTTTTTAATCAACGTTGCTTTTTTTTTTTTTTTTTTTTTTGGTCGCCAAATGTTGTCGTTTCAAGGTCGCGTTTGAACAGTGCAAGTGTCTGTAGACGCCAGGCAGTGCACGCTTATTTCATCCAGGTCACAGCTCGCTGCAGGCGAGTGTTTTAAAAGGTTGCAATTGTGGTTACAGGTGCTATAGTGTGTGTGTGTGTGTGTGTGTGTGTGTGTGTGTGTGGTGGTGACAATGGCTGTGAAAAGGGTGTAAAGCGTGCGGATGGCCGAGCATTGTTGAGGGAATAAAACGCCAAACAGCTTGTAGAAAGACACATGGAGACAATGGAAGGAAAGAAAGGAATCCAAGCGGCAACACATAAAACACGCTCTGAAAGGAGCCGGGACCAAAATGAGTGAGATGGGTGAGCAAAATGGTGGGAGAAGGACACAGCTGGGCGGTGGAGGTTGGCAGGATGATGAATACAGAAGTACACAGTCACAGCTGGGTGAGCTCCAAAGACAGCGGCGAGATTATTGGAGGGCGATTGAGGAATGAGATCATGTGCCAGTAAGGTTTGAGAGTGATGACCATCATGGCGACTATAATGCAGCTTTTTGTGGGGGAATAGGAAGAGTTATGTCACCTGGGTTGCATGTGATGTCACAATTGGTTCTAAAACAACATTTGGCCCCATTGTTCCCTGTCCAAAAGGGGCCCGGGGCCCACCCAGATATTATCACTTAACGAGCAATTTCGATTTTAATCCAATTCAATAACTTTAGCCAACCTACTTACAGTTTAAAGGAGCTGTTTGCAATTTACCATATCATCTGGACCATAGAACGCACCAGGATATAAGCCGCACCCACTAAATATTATTATAAAACAATATTATTTCCATAAATTAACCGCACCTAACTATAAGCCGCAGATATATACGTTGTGAAATGAGTTATTTACACAGAAATATTCTGTAAGTCATTATGTACATACCTTAATTGTTTCCAAACAGTGTCTGTAACATGGCAGTCAAACGGCTGATGAAACAAAACAGAAGTCATCGTCAAGGACCTGCCACTTGCAGAAGCCAGCTCTCTAATCAGCCAAACAGACTCATTAACTCCACGGTGATGTTTTGGTGAATTTACTGAGGAATTTGTGAAACTGAAACAATACAAAAATAATGCCATTGTAATTTAAAAATACTAACACAGACACTGGTAAATTTTGGGAAAAATAAAAAAAAAAAAATCCACATATTCGCCGCACCAAATTATAAACCGTAGATATATATGTTGTGAAAGGAGTTATTTACACAGAAAGTTTTTGTAAATGTTTATTTACATATATAAATTGTTTCCAAATGGTGTCTGTAACACAGCAGTAAAACGGTTGATCAAACAAAACAGAAGTCATCGTCATGGACCCATTAGCTACGGAAGCTAGCTCTCTAACAGACCCAATAACTCCACAATGACGTTTTGGTGAATTTACTGAGGAATTTTGTGAAACGGAAAGTTAATATTACCAACACAGACACTTGTAGACGTCTTAGCGTGTTAGCGTATTAGCTAATGCTGAAGACGCTCGCTTTATTGCATGGAAACACTCCCGCAAACATAAAAAATAGGGGTGGGCTCGCAATCGATGGTCGTGAAACACTTCAAGTCAACCACGGTGATCAGGCTGTTAGCCTATTAACTCGATCGCTTCCGGTTCCGGAAGTAAACGCACAGCTGAGGGTAGCAAAATAAATGTTAGCCATGACTTGGAGTTATCTGGAGTTCAGCTGTGACTGAGGGAATTGGCCAATAAAAACAATTCTTGTTTTATGTGCGGAAAGTTGCGGACATTGACGGAATTTTACAAAAAATTCAGATCTGGATTTTGATTTTGGCTTCTCACGATCATGAACATCTTATAAGTGAAAAAAAAAATGAAGAATGTGCATGTACATACCTTGTTTCCAAATGGTGTCTGTAACACGCCAGTAAAACGGCTTATCAAAAAAAAAACAAGTCATCATCATGGACCCACTAGCTGTGCAAGCTAGCCTTTCTATCAGCTAAACAGACTTAATAAGTCCACAGTGACGTTTTGGTGAGTTTACTGAGGAATTTGTGAAACTGAAACAATAGAAAAATAATGCTACTGTAAGTTAAAAAAATACTAACACGGACACCCATAATTTCCTTAAAAAAAATAAAATAAATTAATCTATTAGCTGCACCAAATTATAAATCGGAGATACACATGTTGTGAAATTAGTTATTTACTCAGAAATATTCTGTAAATGTTTATTTACATACCCTAATTGTTTCCAAACGGTGTCTGTAGCACGGCAGTAAAATGACTGGTCAAACAAAACAGAAGTCATCGTCATGGATCCGCAAGCTGTGCAAATTAGCTATATAATCAGCTAAATAGACTCAATTACTCCACCGTGACGTTTTGGTGAATTTACTGAGGAATTCGTGAAACTGAAACAAAACAAAAATAATGCCATTGTTAGTTAATAATACTAACACAGACACTCGTAAAGTGTTAGCATATTAGGTAATGCTAACGTCACAGGCTTCATTACATTACGATAGCATGTACTCCTTTCCATTGTCTTGTCAAACAGAGTATAGCGAGAGTACGGCCACCTCGCTTTCAAAGCAGGTAGCAAACAAGGCCCCCTGTCCTCACTTGAGGGGCTTTTAAACAAACGTTTCAGGCAGAAGTGTCAAAGTCATTTTAAATGGGGAGTGGGGGGCACATGGAAAAAAAATCTACTCCCAAGTGGTAAAATATCGGCACGATAACTTAAAAATAAAGACAACTTCAAATGGTTTTCTTTGTTTAAAAATAGAACGAGGACATTCTGAAAATGTACAAATCATATTGTTGTTGTTTTTTACACTTCCACTTATTATGTTTATTTGTCGTTATTTTTACTTTCTGTACAAATTATGTGATAATGTTCATCAGTCATGGTGTTAATTTTCAATATATCAAGATAAACAAAAAAATTATATCAAAATCAAATTACAGGATGTTATTTATGTAGTTTGATTGTTTTCCTCGACTGTGGTTTATTTATTTTTTACATATGTAGCATCATCTACAAAGATACAAATGATCGCTATTGCGACATCTAGTGGACACATTTAGAACAGCAGTTTCTTTCATTCAAAAATTTCGGCTCATTTTTGTACTTAGCTAATAAGTACAAAACCTGTTCACGGGCCCCCACTAAATGCTCAAAAACATGGCGACAGGGCGCCATATTTGCTACCATCTTTGAAACCTGTTCGGCCGTACTCTCTCTCTCTACATGGCTCCGATTTCACCGACCCATGACTGCCACCGGTGGCGCCAAAGTGCATTGCAACCTCAGCTGAGAAACACCTTTTTTGACGGACGCCTTATGATTAAGAAACGCTGTAAGGACACGCCCCGGCCCCCCTCCCGGCCAGATAATGTAAGGTTTTCACTGACTGCAATGTTTTTGGTCGGGCAATAAAGTCTGAGTGCAAGACGTGAGATGGGTTCTTCCTGCAGTGAACCGAGACCTGAGCTGAACCGGGATGTTTTACGACTGAGAGATAAAATCTGCTTCAGTGCGATGGAATGTGGTAGAAATGAATTGTTGATGATGGGTGTAGAGGCACTTAAGAGTTCATTATATAATATATTATTGTATATATTAATAGCAATACACATGCAGAGGCACATATGCAAATATGTTCTTATGTTCCGTCATTAGTGCTGAATTTAGGCGGTCCCTGAACGCATCTTTTTTTGCATTCCCTTGCAGTACTGAGTCGTCATAGCAACCGCTGAATTACAGCAAGTACTACGGGAGTCGTCAGAAGACCCGGTTGACTAATCGAGTGACTTGGCTCCGACCCGCCGCCGTATAATCCGCCATCATGTCTTTTACTTGCCACAGCTGCGCGCCGTCTGCTAAACGGCGTTGGGATCAGACTCTTGGACGCGGGCGAGAGGCCGCCATTTTGTCTGGCAAAGTTTGCCCGTCTCGCCGTCGGCTGTGGCGATTGGGATTTTGGAAAAGGCCGAGCTGCGGCGATCCGCTATCTGATGGCAAAAACGAGGCAAAAAATGCTGAACTGTGTAGAATATCGCGATATATCACGCAATACTGTATCAATACAGAAGATATAAATGATATACTGGTTGACTTTCTAGCTGTTTTTGCACATTTTACAGTGAGAAGCCTTGAACCAATTAGTCTAACGCCCCTCCACAGTGTGAGTCTTCAATTTGGACACAAATAGCTTGTCCAGGCATTATTATCACTGAAGGACAAGGAATAGCTAAACAAGCTACACTACACATCGTCATGCAAACCGTTAAGCCTGAGGTATTGAATGTAAACAAGGGTGGACGGATCAATGCAAATATCGACAATAACGATACCAAATATAGTGTCGAGTTATGGTCGGTGTTATGTTAAGTTATTTTGCAGATCCAAATGTTGTACAGTATGCAATAAAAACGCATGTACAGGAAGTATTTGAATAAACTACTGCGTCCTCAATGCAATGTACTGTAGTGGCTAATGTCCCTCCAAAGTGTGAGTCACCATTCCAAAATACACTGTTTCCTAAAAGTATCATAATCACGGGAGGACAAAGAATAAGCTACACACCGTAGGGCTATTTAAGGAGCCACACTCACCGCTAAGGTAGAGCTATTTAATGTAAACAGGGGTGGACGGATCGGTACAAATATCGACAATAACAACTCCAAGTATAGTATCAATATATGATTGGCGCTGCAGTGATCAGATCCATATTTTTCATGATCACAAATTGTTTTATCTACAAACTTATGAAATAGTAGTTTTTTGTTCATGTTATGCTAATTTGCAGATCCAAATATTGCACAATATGTAATAAAAAAACACGTAAAGGAGGTATTTGAATAAACTACTGCGTCCTTAATGCAATGTACAGTAGCGGCTAATGTCCCTCCAAAGTGTGAGTCACCAATCCAAAATAAACTGCCTCTTAAAAGTACAAAGAAGGACAAAGAATAAGCTCAACATGCTGTGCTACACACCATAGGGCGATGCAAAGAGCAATGCTAACTGCTCAGCTAAAGCTTGTGAATGTAAACAGGGGTGGGCAGATCGATACAGATATTGACAGTAATGATTACGGATGGGTACCGTTCACATTTGTACCAATTTTGCGTGTGTTAAAAAATATTAATAGTTTTTTACTGTAAAATCTCATGTTTTATTACAACATTTAAAAATTGAGCCGATTATGATAGCTGCTGTCCGGTTGTTATATTTCGTTTTGTTATCACATATTTGAGTCTCATTTACAAGTATTACAAACCCTGTTCCCATATGAGTTGGGAAATTGTGTTAGATGTAAATATAAACAGAATCCAATGATTTGCAAATCTTTTTCAACCCGTATGCAGTTGAATATGCTACAAAAACAACATATTTGATGTTCAAACTGTTAAATTTTTTATTTTTTTTTGCAAATAATCATTAACTTCAGAAATTGATGCCAGCAACACGTGACAAAGAAGTGGGGAAAGGTGGCAATAAATATTACAAAAGACCACATTATTTGCCCAGGGAGATTCCGCATGTTATAATTATGGCTGCAGCTGCCAGTGACGTCATCCACAGCTCCATAGGCAGACAACAAACCCAGCACCCGAAAGCTCTCATCCTCATCCCGGGGGATTTTAACCATGTTACTATGTACAAATCACTACCCAACTTCACTCAGTATGTCAGCTGCCACACCAGAAGAAATAAGATTCTGGATCTGCTGTACACAAACATCAAGGTGCTCCATAGCACTCCCAGAGCTGGGCCGGTCAGACCACAACCTTGTTTACCTCACCTCCTGTTATATGCCACAGGTCAAATGACTGCCTGTGACCAAAACAACTGTAAAAAGGTGGTCAGAAGGGGTCCAAGAGACACTACAAGGCTGTTTTGAGGTAACTGACTGGCAGGTGCTCATGGAGCCTCATGGAGAGGACATTGATGGGCTCACAAAATGCATCACAGACTATATCAACGTCTGTGTTGACTCAAATGTCCCATCAAAGACGGTCACCTGCTACCCAAACAACAAGCCGTGGTTGACCAAAGACATCAAAGCCATACTGAATGAGAAGAAGAGGGCATTCATTGCTGGTAACAGGGAGGAGGTGATAAGAGTTCAGGTGAAGACCAAACTCAGGGAGGCCAAGGAGAACTACAGGAAGAAGCTGGAAGGGAAGCTGAAGGATAACAACATGAAGGCGGTCTGGAGAGGTATGCAGACCATCACCGGCCTCAAACCATCGGGGGCCGGGGGGTGGACGGAGAAAAAGAGAGGGCCAATGAGCTAAACCAGTTCTTTAACAGGTTTGACACAGTGGGTCCGACAAGCTCCTGCCCCCCCGCCCCCCCAAGAAAACATGCCAGCCGGGCCCCTGACAACTTCAGCAAACCAATCCTTCCCCCCCTCTCCTCCTCACAGCCCCACAACAACAATGACTACCCCCCACACTTAACACCTCACCCTCAGAATGATGACTCCCCTCTCCCCCAACCACCTGAGAGCCCCCCCCAGTTTGTCTGTCTGCAGAATAGGTGAATGCACATTTAAATAGGTTACACACAGGCAAGGCCGCGGGTCCTGATGGTGTGAGCCTCAGGGTCCTCAAAGCCTGCACCCCACAGCTGTGTGGTGTGCTCCAGCATACCTTCAACATGAGGCTTAGGCTGAAGAAAGTCCCCACACTGTGGTAACTCATTAAAGTTTGTCTAAGTCTAAGTCCAAGTCTAGGTCTAAAACCTCATGCATGGTCCCCATCCCCAAGTGCACGCGACCCAGCACGTCAAAGGACTACAGGCCGGTGGCGATAACCTCCCATATCATGAAGACCATGGAGAGGTTGGTCCTTGAATAACAGTCAGGCTCCACCTGGACCCACTCCACTTCGCCTACTTTCTACGACTGGGAGTGGAGGACGCAGTCATCTACCTGCTGAACCGAGCCCACACCCACCTGGACAAGCCTGCGAGCAGTGTGAGGGTCATGTTTTTTTACTTTTCCAGTGCTTTCGATACTATAAGGCCTGGGCTACTGGGTTTGAAGTTGGAGAAGATGCAGGTGGAGGCCCCCTTGGTGTCCTGGGTTGTAGATTACCTGACTGACAGACCGCAGTACTTTCGACTGCAGGACTGTGTGTCTGACAGGCCGGTCAGCAACACCGGGGCCCTGCAGGGTACAGTCCTCTCCCCCTTCCTCTTCACCATTTACACCATCGATTTCCACTATCAGTCAGAGTCCTGCCACCTTCAGAAGTTTTCTGATGACTCTGCGATAGTGGGGTGTATTGAGGATGGTGATGATGAGGAATACAGGGCACTGGTGGAGGACTTCGTCACATGGTGTGGAAAGAACCACCTCCAGCTCAATGTGACGAAGACCAAGGAGCTGGTTGTGGACCTGGGAAGGAGAAGGAGTACTCCGGCGACCCCTGTTTCCATCAGAGGGGGGCGATGTGGACATGGTTGAGGATTATAAATACCTCGGTGTACACATGGACAACAAGCTGAATGGGTCAAAACACGCAGAGGCCCTCTACAAGAAGGTACAGAGCCGCCTCTACTTCCTCAGGAGGCTAGGATCCTTCAACGTCTGTACAAAGATGTTGAAGATGTTCTACGAGTTGGTGGTGGCGGGCGCCTTCTTGTACGCCGTGGCTTGCTGGGGCAGCGGGCTGAGAGCGAGGGACACATACAGACTGGACAAGTTGGTAGAGAAGCCCAGTAACGTGGTGGGAGTGGAGCTAGACTCTCTGGCGGTGGTGTCAGAGAGGAAAAGTCTAGCAAAACTCCTAGCCATTATGGACAACACCTCCCACCCACTACACTCGGAACTTGCGGAGAGAATGAGCACGTTCAGTGGAAGGCTCAGACTCCCTAAATGCAACACGGAACGACACAGGAGGTCCTTCATACCAACAGCCATCAGACTGTATAATGTATATGTTCCTTGACTGCACTTAAATGTAGAATATATTTAGAAAATGTGTATACTATTCATATATTATATATTGTATTTATAATCTGTGTTATGTATTATGTATTATTATTATTGTTTATTGTGAGTGAACTGTGGTGCTGAATTTCCCCCAGGGATCAATAAAGTACTTTCTATTCTATTCTATTCTATTCTATTCTATTCTATGCTATTCTATTCTATTCTATTTTCTTCTCTAAATACTGATACAGTTGAGGAATGATCATCAGACACTTATTTGGAACATCCCACAGGTGTGCAGGCTAATTGGGAACAGGTGGGTGCCATGATTGGGTATAAAAACGGCTTCCCAAACAATGCTCAGTCTTTCACAAGAAAGGATGGGGCGAGGTACACCCCTTTGTCCACAACTGCGTGAGCAAACAGTCAAACAGTTTAAGAACAACGTTTCTCAAAGTGCAATTGCAAGAAATTTAAGGATTTCAACAACTACGGTCCATAATATCATCAAAAGGTTCAGAGAATCTAGAGAAATCACTCCACGTAAGCGGCATGGCCGGAAACCAATATTGAATGACCGTGACCTTCGATCCCTTAGACGGCACTGTATCAAAAACCAACATCAATCTCTAAACGATATCACCACATGGGCTCAGGAACACTTAAAAAAAAACACTGTCACTAAAGACTGTTCGTCGCTACATTTGTAAGTGGAAGTTAAAGCTCTACTATGCAAAGCGAAAGCCATTTTTTTTAACAACATCCAGAAACGCCGCCGGCTTCTCTGGACCCGAGATCATCTAAGATGGACTTATGCAAAGTGGAAAAGTGTTCTGTGGTCTGACAAGTCCACATTTCAAATTGTTTTTGGAAATATTCGATATCATGTCATCCGGACCAAAGGGGAAGCGAACCATCCAGACTGTTATCAACGAAAAGTTCAAAAGCCAGCATCTGTGATGGTATGGGGGTGCACTAGTGCCCAAGTCATGGTTAAATTACACATCTGTGAAGGCACCATTAATGCTGAAGGGTACATACAGGTTTTGGAGCAACATATGCTGCCATCTACGCGCCGTCTTTTTCATGGAGACCCCTGCTTATTTCAGCAAGACAATGCCAAGCCACATTCAGCACGTGTAACAACAGCGTGGCTTTGTATAAAAAGAGTGCGGGTACTTTCTTGGCCCGCCTGCAGTCCAGACCTGTCTCCCATCGAAAATGTGTGGCGCATTATGAAGCGTAAAATACGACAGCGGAGACCCCCGACTGTTGAACGACTGAAGCTCTACATAAAACAATAATGGCAAAGAATGCCACTTTCAAAGCTTCAACAATTAGTTTCCTCAGTTCCCAAACGTTTATTGAGTGTTGTTAAAAGAAAAGGTGATGTAACACAGTGGTGAACATGCCCTTTCCCAACTACTTTGGCACGTGTTGCAGCCATGAAATTCTAAGTTAATTATTATTTGCAAAAAAAAAAAAAGAAGTTTATGAGTTTGAACATCAAATATCTTGTCTTTATAGAGCATTCAATTGAATATGGGTTGAAAAAGATTTGCAAATCATTGTATTCTGTTAATATTTACATCTAACACAATTTCCCAACTCAGATGGAAACGGGGTTTGTATATTAGGTTGCAATTACAGTTGCAAGTCTGTGATGTTACAAAGTACTACTGTATATTTGTTTTTGTTTTTTTCACTCTAAAAAGTGTTAAGTGTTGTACTTAGTACACACCAGTTGTTTGATTGTAACGTGTATCTTACTTGTAGTTTTCATTTCCAAATTTGGAAGTGTCGAACTCAACATGTAAAATCGCTGATGCTAATCAGTAGCAAGTCAATAGCAAACCCAATGTATATTAGCATCAGGCTAATATACTAAGAGTAGTGTGGGTGGATGTGTGAAAGGTCAGAATTAGCTAAAAAAGGACACACAATTCTGAGAATATAGGGCATTGTAGAACTATGAATACGTCCATTCAATTGAATGGAAATTTAAGGATTAGGGGAAAAATTTAATTTTTTTACATTATTGGCAATACTACAATTATTATGGATGATAGAAATGGGTTGGTGTTGGAATTTTCCCAAACGGTTGAAAAAATGTCAACACAGTTTGAATCGGAATTGGTATTTTGGAATTCCTGGAACTTCATTTAAGACCGGAAACTGGGAATTCTAGGAATTCCTGGAATTTTTTGGGACCTCGAGAAATGGTAGTTTGATTGTCCAAGGTGAGTGGAGCTTGTGGATGGTAAAACAGTTTGAATCGGGTGAGAAATGTGGAAATTGTGTAAATTCATAAAATGACCTGTTCATTTTCAATGGAAAAATGTCCTTGAAAACTGGGAATTCAGCCTAACCTGGGATATTTTTTTCTAACTTTTTGGGCAGCTCACGATTCCTGGTCAAGCCGAACGTCTTCATACTTGAACGGTTCCGATCGGATGAAAACTGTTGGCTGTGGCCTCTGGCAATATTTTTTTGTGGCAAAATAATGTGAATAAATAGGAAATTATATTTAATTTAGAATCTGAATGTCATACAATAAAAGAAAATAAATCAAGTATTTGCATGTTGAGTTAATATTGTTGCACCGCCACCCTGTGTTTTAATCTGATTAAAATGGTGATGAAGAAATAAAATCAAAACAAACATCGTAAGTATCAGTATTGGTATGACTGATACTGGTCCAGTATCTACTTGGTATCATTTCAATACCTACATTTGTAAAGTCACCAAAAAGGTCTTAGGAAAACCGGGAATTCCTGAAAAATGTTTTGACCTCAGGAAATGGCAGTTTTATTTTTCAAGGTGAGTAGAGCGTGTGGATGATGAATCGGGTTCGAATAGGGTGACAAATGTGCGAATCGTGCAAGTTCGCAATATAACCAGTTAATTTTCAATGGAAAAATGTCTCGGAAAACCGTGAATTCCGGGTAATCTGGGATATTTTTTTCAAACTTTTTGGGCAGCACACGATTCCCGGTCCAGACGAACGTCTTGATACTCAAACTGTGGGCTGTGGCCTCCGTCAAACTTTTTTGTGGCAAAATAATGTGTACAAATAGGTGATGATATTTGGTGTAGAATCTGAATGTCCAGGATAGAAAGATGATACGACACGTTGTCACATAGCAGGCGCTGTTAGCATGTGCGTTAGCGTGAGTTAGCATTGGTGGGAAAGGGTGTGGAATCCAGGAGGTTTGTGTGCAGGCCGAGGTTTGACTTGATTATTGGTACACGTCCCGTTTGAAAGCGATCCATAATTGAGTGGCGCTGTAGAGCGGGCGCGTGCGAGGCGAGTCTGGGCGTGTTTACGCCTGCGAGGAGGCGGCTGCTGGAAGGAGCATGTGGTGCAGTGCGGTGTAAAAAAAAAAAAACGCACGCTCCCTCTCTCTTTTGTCCACAGACCTCCCTGACGGCTTCTGGGAGAAAACAAAAGGGGCCGTGCTCACCTCTCCTGGCGAACTCGCCAATTGGCCTCACTGCTTGATTTTCTTTTATTTCCGCCCTTTTGTCTGTCCTCCCTTTCTCCGGGGTCCTCACAACGCTTCCTTGGAGGCGTGCCAAGCACACTTCTCATCCCATTGTTGTTCTTGCCGTTATTTATTGCACCGTGCCAGGCTGCTGGTTAATGCCGGGCTTTATTTACTGGCTGGCTTCTAAAGCTGCTTTGATGCAACATGTTGTGCACACTTCATCAGTCATGCAATGTGTAGAAGTTTTTTTAGCCTCAAGTTCCTTACTTTTCTCCTACGCCTTGAAACCTGCGGCTAATTTACGGATTTCAAAACACATGCATTTTGTTTGTGCAACGGCGACATCTTTTGGACGAGTTTGCTCACTGCAAACAATCCTGATGGTTCTTTTCCTCTTTAGTCCGGAGGACATGACGTTCACCGTTTCCAAAAAACAATTTTAAATGTGGACTCGTCAGATCACAGAACACTTTTCCACTTTGCATCAGTCCATCTTAGATGAGCTCCGGCCCAGAGAAGCCGGCGGTGTTTCTGGGTGTCGTTGATAAATGGCTTTGGCTTTGCATAGTAGTTTTAACTTGCACTTACAGATGTAGCGACAAACTGTAGTTACTAACAGTGGTTCTCTGACGTGTTTTGAGCCCATGTGGTGATATCCTTTACACACCGATGTCGCTTTTTGATGCAGTACCGCCTGAGGGAACGAAGGTCCGTTATATCATCGCTTACGTGCAGTGAGTTCTCCAGATTTTCTGAACCTTTTGATGGTATTACGGACCGTAGATGATGAAATTCCTTAATATTTTGCAATAGCCTGTTGAGAAATGTTGTTCTTAAACTGTTTGACGATTTGCTCACGCATTTTTTCACAAAGTGGTGACCATTTCCCAACCCTTGTTTGTGAATGATTGAGCATTTTACAGAAGCTGCTTTTATACCCAATCATGGCACCCTACTGTTCCCAATTAGCCTGCACACCTGTGGGATGTTCCAAATAAGTGTTTGATGAGAATTCCTCAACTTTATCAGTATTTATTGCCAACTTTCCCAAATTTTTTGTCATGTGTTGCTGGCATCAAATTCTGTTTATCAGTTTGAACATCAAATATGTTGTCTTTGTAGCATATTCAACTGAATGTGGGTTGAAAATGATTTGCAAATCATTGCATTCCGTTTATATTTACATCTAACACAATTTCCCATCTCATATGGAAACAGGGTTTGTACTTGTATAGCGCTTTTCTACCACTTTTTAAGGAGCCCAAAGCACTTTGACAGTATTTCTACATTCACCCATTCACACACACATTCACACACTGATGGCAGGATCTGCCATGCAAGTCGCTAACCAGGACCCATCAGGAGCAAGGGGGAAGTGTCTTGCCCAAGGACACAATGGACATGACTAGGATGGTAGAAGGTTGATTGATTGATACTTTTATTAGTAGATTGCACAGTACAGTACATATTCCGTACAATTGACCACTAAATGGTAACACCTGAATACGTTTTTCAACTTGTTTAAGTCGGGGTCCACGTTAATCAGTCCATGGTAAATGGGGATTGAACCAGTAACCCTCAGATTGCTGGCACGGGCACTCTCCCAACTTCGCCACGCCGTCCCCAAGTAGAAGTACCCTGTTCTGTCATAAGGATTCGTCAATCGTCCTTCCAAGCAACGTTTGTAAGTTTTACAATATAACTAAGACAATTCTTACTTAGTAATGTGTCCCATGTGTGATGTCTGTAGGAGTGTTTTCATGCTTATTTGTATGTGAAGTGAAGTGAATTATATTTATATAACGCTTTTTCTCTAGTGACTCAAAGCGCTTTACATAGTGAAACCCAATATTTAATTTTCTTTTTACATTGAAACATTGAAAGCAGGTGGGTAAAGTGTCTTGCCCAAGGACACAACAGCAGTGACCAGGATGGCGGAAGCGGGGATCGAACCAGCAACCCTCAAGTTGCTGGCACGGCCGCTCTACCAACCGAGCTATACCGCCCATGTGCGTTAGTAATGTAATGAAGCTAGTGTACTTAGCATTAGCTAATATGCTAACACGTTTACAAGTGTTTGTGTCAGTATTATTAACTTACAACGGCATTTGTTTTGTGTTATTTCAGTTTCACAAATTCCTCAGTAAATTCACAAAACTTTTTTTGTCAAATAAACATTTTTTTATATGGCAAACACATTTTTTTTCAACACTTAAATCTCTGGATCAACTTCAGATCTATTTGTAAATTATAATTTAAATTTTAGTTTTTTGTTTTATGCCCTTTTGTCAAATATATATATATATATTTTTTTATATCTCAAACGAACAAAAAAATGCAATATCTTTACCCCAAAAACTTTCAAAGTTTTTTTTTAAATGACTAGTTAGTCCTACTACGCTACTGTGTTTTAATGTTGGTCATTATGGTGGCACTTGGAGAGCGAGCCAAGTGTTTTCTGAGGTGGTTCTGGATCAACTTCAGATTTTTCCGTTTATTATCAGTTTTTATAATTTTTTGTCATGTTTTTCTGGTTTGTTTTATGTCTTTTTTTTATCAAAGAAAACTTTTTTTTATAAGGCAAAACAAACAAAATATTTCTATGTTGTTACAATCAACACTTAAATCTTTAGATCAACTTCAAAACTATTCGTTAATAATAGTTTTTAAAATATATTATATTAAAATATTCATTTTTTTTTTCTGGCCTTTTTGTCAAAGAAAACTTTGTTTTTTATAACTCAAACGAACAAAATATGTCATATTTTCCCCCAAAAAATCTTTCAAAGTTTTTTTTTTTTTTTTTATGAATACTTAGGCCTACTACGCTATTGTATTTTAATGTTGGTCATTATGGTGGCACTTGGAAAGCGAGCCAAGTGTGTTCTGAGGTGGTTCTAGATCAACTTCCGATTTTTTCATTGATCATGAGTTTTCATAATTTTATTTTTGGTATTTGTATGCCCTTTTTGTCAAAGCAAATATTTTTTTATATGGTAAACATCCATCCATCCATCCATCCATCCATTTCCTACCACTTATTCCCCTTTGGGGTCGCGGGGGGCGCTAGTGCCTATCTCAGCTACAATCGGGCGGAAGGCGGTGTACACCCTGGACAAGTCGCCACCTCATCGCAGTATATGGCAAACAAACAAATATATTTTTTCATGTTTTTACTTTCATCACTTAAATATCTGGAGTAACTTTAGATCTATTCATGAATTATTGATATATATATATTTTTTTAATCTTTATACTTATTTGGTTTTATGCCCTATTTGTACACGAAAACATTGGTTATTTTTAATCTAAAACAAACCAAATATGCCATATTTTCCCCCCAAAAATCTATCAAAGTAGTTTTTTTAATGAATACTGAGGCCTACTACGCTACTGTATTTTAATATTTGCTTATAGTGTTTTCTAAAGTGGTTCTAGATCAACTTCAGATGTTTCCGTTGATTATCAATTTTTATAATTTTTTCATGTGTTTCTGGTTTGTTTTATGCCTTTTTAGTCCCAAAAAATATATATTTAGCAAAAAAACTAAATATAATGTTTTATGTTTTGACTTTAAACACTGACATCTCTAGATCAACTTCAGAGCTATTCGTCGATTATAGTTTTTTAAATATTCTTTTTGTTTGTTTTCTGACCTTTTTGTCAAAGACAACTTAATTTTCTTATATCTAAAAAAAAAATGCAATATTTTTACCCAAAAATCTTTCAAGGCTTGTTTTGAATTAATACTATGCTACTGTATTTTATTATTATTATGGTGGCACTTGGAGAGTGAGCCAAGTGTTTTTTAAAGTTTGTTTTAGATTATTTTTAATCTAAAACAAACTAAATATGCCATGTTTTCCCCCAAAAATCTATCAAAGTAGTTTTTTAATGAATACTTAGGCCTACTACGGTACTGTATTTTAATGTCTGTTTATAGTGTTTTCTAAAGTGGTTCTAGATCAACTTCAGATGTTTCCGTTAATTATCAATTTTTATAATTTTTTCATGTGTTTCTGGTTTGTTTTATGCCTTTTTTGACCCAAAAAATATATATTTAGCAAAAAAACTAAATATAATGTTTTATGTTTTGACTTTAAACACTGAAATCTCTAGATCAACTTCAGAGCTATTCGTTGATTATAGTTTTTTAAATATTCTTTTTGTTTGTTTTCTGACCTTTTTGTCAAAGACAACTTAGTTTTCTTATATCTAAAATAAAAATGCAATATTTTTACCCAAAAATCTTTCAAGGCTTGTTTTAAATTAATACTACGCTACTGTATTTTATTATTAGTATGGTGGCACTAAGAGAGTGAGCCAAGTGTTTTTTTTTTGTTTTTTTTTAGGTTATTTTTAATCTAAAACAAACAAAATATGCCATATTGTCCCCCCCAACAATCTATCAAAGTAGTTTTTTAATGAATACTTAGGCCTACTACGCTACTGTATTTTAATGTCTGGTTATAGTGTTTTCTAAAGTGGTTCTAGATCAACTTCAGATGTTTCTGTTGATTATGAATTTTTATAATTTTTTCATGTGTTTCTGGTTTGTTTTATGCTTTTTTTGTCCCCAAAAAATATATATTTAGCAAAAAAACTAAATATAATCTTTTATGTTTGACTTTAAACACTGAAATCTCTAGATCAACTTCAGAGCTATTCGTCAATTATAGTTTTTTTAAATATTCTTTTTGTTTGTTTTCTGACCTTTTTGTCAAAGACAACTTAGTTTTCTTATATCTGAAAAAAAAAATTCAATATTTTTACCCAAAAATCTTTCCAGGCTTGTTTTAAATTAATACTACTGTATTTTATTATCATTATGGTGGCACTTGGAGAGTGGGCCAAGTGTTTTTTAAAGTTTGTTTTAGGTAATTTTTAATCTAAAACAAACAAAATATGCCATATTTCGCCCCCCAAACTATTTTTTCAAAGTTTTTTTAATGAATACTTAGGCCTACCACGCTACCGTATTTCAATGTCGCCCATTATGGTGGCACTCAGAGAGCTAATCAAATGTCTCCTGAGATGAACACAGTTTGACGACCACTGTTCTAGAAGGTTCACATCCCATCCCAGAGTGTTGTCTCAGCCAGGTGAGGTGAGACAAGGTCTTTGCAGGGCCGACACCGGGGTGAGTTGGAGTGTACGTCAGCGTAGATGTATGATTGAGAGGGAGACGGGAAGTGGGCTGGCGGCCCAGGAAACTAACGACTCCATCTGCCGCACTCACACATCATTAAAAGCCCAGCTGGAGACGCACCTATGCTTGTCTGTGGGGAAGTGCCACGACTCTCCGTGGCGCCGCAAATCTAAATGTTATCTCCTGTTCGTCTTAATATTAACAGCGATTGATAGGCATGTCTCCACCGTTGTAATACACTTTTCCACCACTTGTGGCAGTAATGACAATATCAAACAAACAGAAAAAGTCTGGAGCCCAAGTCATTGAGAAGGTTGAAAAAAATAGCGCAAAAATTATGACTTAAGTTGGGAAGCTGTGTTTTCATTTGTGCTTTAATTTTACAGTTTATCTAAAAACATACTATTATTTTATTTTAGTTCGTACTTATTTTTTTAATCATCCTGACCTAATCCTAAAGGGTTATTATGTGTAGAATAAATAATAATCTTTGTCAATTACACATGGTTTCATATGATTTGACAAGGTTTTAAACTATAAGTAGGTTAGCTATAATTATTGATTGTGCCCCGTGTAGTGGAGGTCAAAAAAGGTTAAGAACCACTGCTTAAACAGACCATTTAACAAAGTTGTTTTTAGTTGAATTACTGACATTTTGAAGTCATGTTGTTGTTACGACAGGCTAAATAGTCAATGAGAGCAAACATTAGCAAAATTGCTATCATTAGCTAAAAACGCTAATGTGCATAAACATGCTAAAAGGTATATAATAATTATTTTTTGGCAACACGTGGTGGCCACAATATTTCATCACGTCAACCTCGTGACGCAAACAATTTTAATGATGCGGACACATTTGTTACTGGGTGCTTTCTAATATGCTTCTGCTTTGGAGACCTACGTAAAACTAACATGTTCATTTGATATTCCTTTATCATGACAAACAGGTATAGGACAGCTTTTATTCTATTTTGTGCTTGGCTGTTGCGTAGCTGCTAAATGACTTGGCGAAAATACCAGGGAAAAAAACAACCATGTGTGCTTTTTGGGGGGACATTTAGCTGGTAAATGGCTGTGATATCATCCAGATTGTTTTTTTTTTTTGTCGGATGGGGACACCCCGACCGATTTACTTGATGACTCGTCAAATTTAAAAAAAAAATGATAATAATAATACAGAATACGATTCCAATCCACTGTAGACATTTTTAATAAATGCAATTAAGGGAAACAACATAAAAGATCACACAGGCTCGAATTAAAAGAATATTTTTTATTGTAGTTACAGAGGAGTTATAAATATTCAATGAGAGCTAACGTAAGATAGCCAATTCGCTATCATTAGCTAAAAATGCACAAAGTTAATTTGCGTACATATGCTAAAAGGTATACAATATTTAAATGTTTTCGGGTAACATGTAGTGGCCACAATATTTCATGACGTCAACTTTGTGACTTGTCAAATTGAATGATGCGGACACGTTTGTTACTGGGCGCTTTCTAATAGCGTTCTGCCTCGGAGAGCTACGGAGCACAATTAACATGCAACCATGTTTATTTGACACTTTTTTATAATGAAAAATGTTTCAGGTATGGCCCAGCTTGTATGCTATTGTGTACTCAACTGTTGTGTAGCTGCTAAATGACAACCTTGTGTGCTTTTGGGGGGGAATTTAGATGTTTATTTAGCTGTGACATCATCCATGACTTTATTGTTATTTATTTAAAGACCTGTGACATTTAAAAAGAAAATAATAATATTAAATAATAATAATAAGTAATACGATTCCACTCCTCTGCAGACGTGTTGGACATTCCTCTAGACCAGGGGTCAGCAACCTTTACCACTCAAAGAGCCATTTTGACCCGTTTCACAAAATAATGAGAATAATGGGAGCCGCAACCGTTCTCGCGAATATTTGCTGATGGTCACCCAGATAACAGTAATAAGGGCGTGCTATGAAGCCATTGCCTTTGACGCCTTCTACAACATTTACAAACAGCTTGCCAGCCCAGCAACATGTTGTAAGTGGCTTCCGCAGATACACGTACACTACTGCAAAGCATACTTACTCAACAGCCACACAGGTTACACTGAGGGCGGTGATAAAAACAACTTTAACACTCTTACTAATATGCGCCACACTGTGAACCCACACCAAACAAGAATGACAAACACATTTGAGGAGAACATCCTCACTGTAACGCATTATAAACGCAACATAACAATTACCCAGAATCCCATGCATCCATGACTATCCCGGGCTATATTATACACCCCGCTAGCACCAAACACCCCCCTCCGTGCGTCGGTTGAGGTGGGCGGGGTTGGGGGAGCGGGGGTGTATAATATAGCCTGGAATAGTCATGCATGCATGGGATTCTGGGTAATTGTTATGTTGCATTTATGTTGTGTTACTGTGAGGATGTTCTCCCGAAATGTGTTTGTCATTCTTGTTTGGTGTGGGTTCACAGTGTGGCGCATATTAGTAAGAGTGTTAAAGTTGTTTATATCACAACCTTCAGTGTAACCTGTGTGGCTGTTGAGTAAGTATGCCTTGCAATCTCGTACGTGCGATGATAGAGGCAGCGAAAGGCATGCGCCCGGCCGGCACACAAATAGAATGGTGTAAAGGCGGGCGCGATGACATGATGTAGAGGACGTTACAAGTAAGGCCATCACGGCACTCCTTCAATATTGTAGTCCGAGTGAAAGTCGCAGATTGTTAACCCCTGGTGAGGCACCAAAATCCAGAAACCCCCCGAAACAATCAGGGGGATCGGCGAATATGCAGCTGAGCCACATCAGAGTGGCCAAAGAGCCGCATGCGGCTCCAGAGCCGCGGGTTGCCGACCCCTGCTTTAGACGTAACTAAGGGAAATGACAGAAAAAATCCCAAAGAATCGCTTTGAAAGAATATTTTATATTGTCATTAGAGTGGAGTTAAAAAGGTTGTTGACTGCCCCTTCTGCTTCTGGGACACTTATTTTATTTGGGTGGGATGGCGTGTTTGCCGTTAACGCCACCGCAGAGCTCTGAACGTGTTCCAAATGAAATTGCTACAGCAGCCGCATAAAATGTCTATCAGGGCTCACGGGCGTCTCCGCAGCAACGAGCGCTTCTTATTAAATCACATTAGGCTCATCGATTACTGTGTTGGCTCACTGGACTTTTTGTCTCTTTCGCCCAATGAGCTTTTAACTCCTGCCGTGCCACTGCACTGCTTCATAGAGACAGTGATGCTGATGTACTGGGAAGGGGAAGAGTTGAAGCCCCCCCATTACCCTTTTTTATTTATATGGAAAACACATTTTTACTAGGGATGTATATCGATAGAATTGTATCGATATAATACCCCTGTATCAATACCGGTACTCTTATTGGTACCATGTGTAAATGGTAAATAAAAAAGTAATACAATGATTTGCAAATCCTTTTCTACTTATATTCAA
>NC_084617.1:28773847-28831347 GCF_033978795.1 Nerophis ophidion
ACACAGATCAAACCAAAAGTAGTGAAACAAAAATGAATATTATCAACAGTATAACAGTATAAAAATTAGTTATAATTTCAGCATAGCAGTGATTAAAAATCGTTCATTTACATTATCATTAGACATTTATAAAAAAATTTAAAAAAGAACAATAGTGTCACAGTGGCTTACACTTGCATCGCATCTCATAAGCTTGACAACACACTGTGTCCAATATTTTCACAAAGATAAAATAGGTCATATTTTTGGTTCATTTAATAGTTAAACAAATTTATATTATTGCAATCAGTTGATAAAACATTGTCCTTTACAATTATAAAAGTTTTTACAAAAATCTACTGCTCTGCTAGCATGTCAGCAGACTGGGGTAGATCCTGCTGAAATCCTATGTATTAAATGACTACAGAAACGTTTTGAATCAAAAAAATCTATATTTGAACCGCGACCCCAAGAATCGATATTGAATCGAATCGTGTATATCGTATATATATATATATATATATATATATATATATATATATATATATATATATATATATATATATATATATATATATATATATACCAAACCCCATCAAATTGCGACAAAAAGTAGGCTTAAAAAAATACAGCTTGGTAAAAAGATATCTGAATGACTTGAAATAAATGCGTTTGCGGGGTCAGAAGCTGTCGCGTCAAATAAATGTGCAGTCTGAGGCTGATCCAGGCTTCGACAAGAAAACCCCCATTTAGCATGTTCAGATGCTAATATCTCCGTCAAATCTCATCAGATCAGCTTGCCGTTTGTTGTGCTTATGTAAGATTGCCTTGCATGTTTTCCCCATGGAGCCGGGGAAAGAAGAAAAAAAAAAACAGGAAATGGATTAAACTTTATCTCCTTTAAGCTGTTATGATCCTAAGCTGGAGCTGTTTTCTGGTTAAAAGTCACAGGTGACAAATGTCGTATTGTTAGCAGAGAAAGGCGTGTAAATAAACTTGGAGGTGTTGTGTGAGGCGAGCATATGTGGCCTTTCTCTTGCGTGGTTTGGAGTGGAGCGCTTCAAGCTCATTGCCAGCTGAGCTGCTTGTTGAGTGGGAGTGGGTCGTGTCTTTTCGCCCTTTGTGCGTTTGTATTTCTGCAGGAAAACATCCGCGGTTGGGGCAACACCCTTCATCAGGGACCTCATGTATTAAGAGTCCCGTGGATTTCCTACTAAAAAATGTAAAAAAAAAACTTCCCCAAACCAAGAAAACGTTGCACGCACAAACAACTTCAAGCGCATTTGAGTGTCATTTGTGTCATTTACAAAACAAAATGTGTTCATACAATAGTCTACTTACAGCCATATTAAAGTTACGTGTGAAAAGTATGTAATATTCAGTTTGAAATCTTTTTTTCCAAATTAAACATACCAACACAGCAAAAATCATAGAAAATCCTTTGATTCTTGTTTGTTTGCTCAATTTATTAACGTAAAACAGGAGATCTACAAAGCCCAAAACCAGTGAACTTGGCATGTTATGTAAATGGTAAATAAAAAGAGAATACAATGATTTTCAAATCCTTATATTCAATTGAATAGACTGCAAAGGCAAGATATTTAATGATCACACTGAGTAACATTGTTATTTTTTGCAAATATTAGCTCATTTGGAATTTGATGCCTGCAACATGTTTCAAAAATGCTGGCACAAGTGGCAAAAAAGACTGAGAAAGTTGAGGAATACTCATGAAACACTTATTTGGAACATCCCACAGGTGAACAGGCTAATTGGGAACAGGTGGGTGCCATGATTGGGTATAAAAGCAGCTTCCATAAAAAGCTCAGTCATTCACAAACAAGGATAGGGCAAGGCTCACCACTTTGTCAACAAATGCCCGAGCAAATTGTTTAAGAGCAACATTTTCTGAACCAGCTATTACAAGGAATTTAGGGATTTCCCATCTAAGCTCCGTAATGTCATCAAAAGGTTCAGAGAATCTGGAGAAATCACAGAACATAAGCAGCAAGGCTGAAAACCAACATTGTATGCCTGTGACCTTTGAGCCCTCAGGTGGTACTGCATCAAAAAGTGACATTGGTGTGTGAAGGATATCACCACATGGGCTCAGGAATACTTTAGAAAACCACTTTCAGTAACTACAGTTGGTCGCTACATCTGTAAGTGCAAGTTAAAACTCTACTATGCAAAGCGAAAGCCTTTTATCAACAACACCCAGAAAGGCCGCGAGCTTCGCTGGGCCCGAAATCACATGTATCTAAGATGGACTGATACAAAGTAGAAAAGTGTTCTGTAGTCTCACAAGTCCACATTTCAAATTGTTTTTGGAGACTGTGGGCGTTGTGTCCTCCGGAGCTTTGAGGAAAAGAACGATTGTCATAGACGCAAAGTTGAAAAGCCAGCATCTGTGATGGTATGGGGGTGTATGAGTCCCCAAGGCATGAGTAATTTACACATCTGTGAAGGGACCATTAATGCTGAAAGGTACATACAGGCTTTGGAGCAACATATGTTGCCATCCATGCAACGTTATCATGGACGCCCCTGCTTATTTCAGCAAGCTAATGCCAAGCCACGTGTTACAAAAAAAGCACTGTTGAAGAACTTAAAATGTACATCAAGCAAAAATGGGAATTATTACCACCTGAAAATTCAAAAATTGGTCTCCTCAGTTCCCAAACATTTACTGAGTGTTGTTAAAAGGAAAGGCCATGTAACACAGTGGTAAAAATGCAATGTGTTTGTCAAGTTCTTCAGGTTTTTCGCAGCTGTGCCCAAACTTGAAAGGGCCAGTGGGACTCAAAAAGGACACAAAGGGACAACTCAATCCTCTTTCCTTGTGCTTTATTGATATTTGATTTGAATCAATCAAATAAACTGGGTTATCGGCGTAAATGAATGGATGAAATGAATGAAAAGTCGAATAGTCGGTTGTTAAATAGTAGAATAGTTGATTAGTGGTGGGTTGATTAGTTGAATTGTAGATTAGGCGATTAGAATAGCCGATTAGCTGGATAGTAGGATAAGCGATTAGAATAGCCAATTAGCTGGATAGGGTGATTAGGGCGATTAGGCGTTTAAGGCGATTAGAATAGCCAATTAGCTGGATAGGGTGATTAGGGTGATTAGGTTGATAACCTAAATCAAACAGAAAATAAAAGAACACATTAGTGTTTCATAAACATAAATCAAAATAAATGCTTTGCTTTCTTTTTAAATCAATCCAAACACAATTCATTTCCACTGATAGGGACTAGGTTTAAGAATAAACTTAAACATTTCCAATAATATGAATGAAATTAAATTCAAACAATCCAAGAATAAACTTAAACATCGCTGATAACTTTTAAATTTACTTTCAGTCAACTTAAACAATGTGTAAACATCAGTGAAATGATCTCGTTTAAACATTTTCCCCAGTGAAATTATTTTCTTTAAACATTCCCCTCAGTCCAAACAAACACTTCTTTCCTTTGGTTTTCTCACCAGTTGCGTCTTCTGAGTCCACACAAGAGCTGTCTTCCTTCCTCTCAGCAGCATGTCAAAAGGGGTGACTGACTGAAGCTCAAACATTTTAAGCATGTGCTCTGAGCAGGTGAACAGGTGAACTCAATCAAGCCAATCTGGTGGAAGCAGGTGGAGATGTTCAGCCCTCAGCTCTCACTGTTGCCCCTTCAGGCCTGGAGTGTGCTCTGCAAATCAGTGGTGTTTTTTCTGCTCTGTCTTTTGACTTGACACCTCACACTTGACCTCTTGGTTTTTTAAACCCAAGGAGGTCACACCATCATCTGTTCAGGCAAGTTTACCTTCAGTTTGCTGATGTTCTTGTTCTTCAACTGGTATTAAAACAATGATCCGTCTGACGTCTCTGTGAAGAATGGTGGCCGGGATTTGACTTGAGCGCTGCTTTCCCTTCTTTGCAGCAAGTTTTGTAGAGGAGACTGGGTAGCTGTGAAAAGTCCTGATGTGCACATCTCTCACGATGCCCTTGCTGTCAGCGTTTACTTTGGTCACTCTGCCGAGCCGGTATTGTGCCCTTAGGGCGTTCTGGTCAGCCATCCAGATAACATCTCCAACAGCCACATTTCTGTGGGCAGTGTGCCACTTGGATCTCACAAAGAGGTTAGGTCCAGCAAGCTGACTCCACTTCTTCCAGAATCGGTCAACTTCTGTTCGTATGGCCTTCAGTCTCTTGTAAGGGTAGCCTTCAAACTCAAAGCTAGCTGGATCTCCTTTGGGTCCAGCCCGTCCAAGCAGAAGTGAATTTGGACTGATGTATTCCACACAGTCTTCCCGGCTCTGGGGCCTGGCGTCAATGGGTCTCTCATTGGCAAGGTTGGAGGCTAAATACAAAAAAGTTTGGAACTCACTCCATGTGAAGACACCTTCACCTCCCAGATTGTGCAGGGCCCGCTTCATAGTGCGCACCGCCGCCTCTGCAGCTCCCTTCCTGTGAGGTGGGTCTGCGGGGTGGATTTTCCAGTTCCATTCTGTGCCATTCCTGGAGGCTTCACTCTCAACATTTGACTTTTCCAGCTGGTCAAGGAACAAATAGAGCTTTTTAAGGGCAGGTTTTGCACCCACAAAGTTTTTCCCAGGATCTGACCACAGCTTTTTTGAGTGCCCTCTCAGTGCTGTGAACCGCTGGTAGGCCAGCAGGAAGCCTTCAGCTGACTGGTCACTGACAACATCAGTGTGTATGGCTCTGGAAGCCATGCAGCAGAAGACTATTCCCCAGACTTTCAATCAATCAATCAATGTTTATTTATATAGCCCCAAATCACAAATGTCTCAAAGGACTGCACAAATCATTAGACTTTGAGACTTTGAGTTTTATCTTCTTTCTCACCTCATCCTTCACTTCATAAGGTCCAAAGAGGTCCACTGTTGTGTACTGAAAGGGATTAGCTGGTGTTATACGCTCAGGTGGAAGGTCACTCATGATTTGCTGGCATCTTTTCGTTCTGGCTTTTCTGCATGCAACACAGTTGTTCACAATCTTTTGAGCCACTTTACGACCTTTTACCACCCATGCTATTTTCCTCATCCGAAGGAGTGTTCCTGCAATCTCTTCATGGTTGGCATTGTGTGCTACTTGGGCAAGGAGAGTGCATACCCACGCATCATACGGTATGATTGGCACTGCTGATTTTTCTTCATTAAAAATCTGACATCTTCCTCCACAGAGCAGAAGTCCAGTCTGTTCCTCTCTGAACACAGCAAGTCTATTCAATGTGGTGTCCTGAAAGGTTATGCCTTCTTGGGCTGCAAGAAAAAGATCCCTGAGCACATCTTCACACTCGATGGCAGTGAGTACTGCTTGCTTGCACATTTGTGGTAATGTTTGCTGACATTTTAGCTTACTTGAGGCTGAGCGTTTGATCAGAGCTCGCCACTTCCTGACTGCTCTCCATACCCAGGCAACGACTCGGATCAGCTTGGTCAGGCTGCTGAATTTCTTTATGTCCAGGATTCCTTGCACAGCAGAACCAGCAGGTGGTCTTTAGACTTGGATCTTGAACTCTTGTTCACAAGAACTGTGGTCATTTCTAACATGAGTAGGTCTTGGAGTTTTTTCTGCAATAGATGGGACATCACTGTAGTTTCTCTTTGCCTGTGCTTTGGTTACCACTGCTGTGAAAGACTTCCTTTGAAGCTTGTCAATGCTTGCTTTGGCATTCGCAGCAACCTCTTTGGCTGACTCATCCACAGGGTGTTTTAGAAACTCTGGTCCCTCCTGCCACACAGAATCCTTTTTAAGGTCCTCTGGTGATGCTCCTCTTGTTATGAGATCAGCGATATTCAGGCCTCCTGGAATCCATCTCCAATCTTCACTAGATGTGGACTTCTGGATATCTCCAATTCTGTTTGCGAAGAATGTCTGATATCCATAGCTCTCTCTTTGGATTGCTCCCAGAACAGTTTGACTGTCCAGCAGATGGAGCCAACATTCAATTTCCATCCGACTGTGTTTTTCAATATACCTTCTGAGCCGTGTAGCAAAGACAGCACCACAGATTTCAGCTTTCACTGCCTCTCCTTTCTGGTCGATGGGTGTGAGCTTGGCTTTGGACTCTGTCAGTCTGACATGAATGCCTTCTTCAGTCTCCCATCTGAGGTACACCACAGCTCCATAGCTTCTGTCACTTCCATCAGAGAAGGTTATTCCCCAGGGTTTTACAATCCGATTGGCTGGTGTGAGGCTTCTGTGGAAGGTTATTTGGCTGAGGCGCATGTATTCCTCAAACAGTGAGATAGCTTCTTCTCTCAACTTTCCAGACAAAGGTTTGTCCCAGGTGTCTCTGGTCAGAGCTTTGCTCCCAGCTGCTTCTTGAAAAGCTTTCCTGACAAGAATGGCACCTTTCTGCTTAGCAGGTGTGACAAGACCTATTGGGTCGTACAGGCTAGCTACCTGGCTAAGCAGTTATCTTCTTGTCAGTGGGTCTGGAGTTTTTCCTCTCACCTCTTCCACCAGGAGATTTTGGCCCATTATCTTCTTCTTCTTCTTCCTTCTTGAGAAATTGATGGAGGTCATGAGGTAGAGTCTGTCTTTTCCAACGAGGTATCCAACACCAAGGGCTTTGTTTTCATCTTCATTCATCTGATTTTGGAGAATGAGGATCCTGTCTGGTGAGGATTTCGGCTCTCTTGCTACAGACTCCCGCCTCCCACTTTGGCCTGATTGGACCCAAGGCTTGAGAAAGAACCTGTCTGACTTTATGATTTCCTCCACTCTTCTTGTGTTTTCCTTCTGCTGTTCTAGGTCATTATGGGATGTAAACAGATCATCAACATATGCATCCTCTTCCATGATCCTACGTTCCTCTTTCAGGTGAGTAAACTTTGGCAGCAAGGTTGGATCTTCAATCCAGGGATATTTCGTGTCCCAGTGTGGTTCGTCACTATGTGCATCTGCTTTGACATAGGTGAGGCCTTTCCTTATGATTTCCAGCTCTTTTTCCTCTTTTAGAGTCATTTATTTTCCTCCTGGTTGACAGTTACCGCACCGGCATCCCCCACACTTGGGTTCTCAGGTGGCTCCAATGCTGTCCCATTTCCACCAGTCTAAGAACTCTCTGCCAGATGTTGTCTTGGTTTCAGCAATTTCCTGATATCTCACTGCTGTAGTTCTCATTGACCGGGCAAAGTGGGTTTTGGATCTATGCATAGCAACATCCACTTCTTCAAAGAGGTTTGGATGTGCTCCTCCAACAGTCATTCCTAATGGACTTTCCCAAAGGACCAGGTCCCCAATTACCTTTAATCTTTGTGGAGCGAGTCTTCCTTCACGGTGGCTGATGAGAAGCTCAATATGCATTGGTCTCTTCAGATCCTTTAGGTTGATGTCTGGGAAGAACTTCCTAAATTGGTGAGGTTTGATTTCACTGTGCACTTTGGCAATTTCATCCAAGCCATAGCATACAAGCTCGTGAGCTCTCTCCATTCCTGTGGGCGTCTTCACTCTCACCTTGAGTAAATATATTCTGGTTTTTACCTTCATGGTCATTCCTCCAACTCCTTGGACAACAAAGGTGACCTTTTCATTTTGCAGGTCGAGTCTTCTGGCAGCTCTGTGGGTGATGTAGTTGGTGTCCGATGCCAGGTCGATGAGAGTTCCAATTTTCTGTCCTGCATTGCTAGTTACTTCCAACAGCATCAGAATTACTGGTAACTCACGTGTATTTGCATCCATCACTCCAGGTTGGATCTTTCCAGCACAGTAAGTCTTCACGGTCACATTGGTGAATGCCCTCCTGAACTTTTCAGCCATCTCTGGAGTGAGCTCAGACATCAGCTCTTCTTGCTCCTTGGTGAGCACTTGTCTTCTGACGTTGGGTCTTCCTCCTTTTGGGGTCTCCATTTAGGCAAAGAAAGAAATGATGTCCTGAGGAATTCCTGCAGTCCCTGTTCCTGCAGAGGTAAGTATCCGTACACTCCTCTTCATGACGATTTAGGCACTTTTTGCATGCTCCTAGATTTTCCACAGCTTTCACTTTGTCGCCAGGCTTCAGTTCTTTGAATCGCTTGCAAAAGAAGAGCTTCTCCTGGTGCCTTTCATCTCCACGGACAACGGATCCGGCTTTCCCTGTGAATCTGGTAGAGGCAAACTTATTTTCCACGTAAGTAGGTTTCTTTTCAGACCTTTCACTTTCACCAAGCTGCTCTAGCCTCTCCAGGATTTCTTCTTGGGTCTTCAGGAATTTGAGGAGGCTGTCGAAGTGATTGTCTGCCGTCACTTTGCTTCCTGGGTTGACCATTAATGTGAGCCAGTCCCTCTTTATGTTGTCCAGCAGCTTACTCTCTATTGACTTGATCACAAGAGGGTTGTTAATGGCTCCGATGTTTCCCAGCACTGTTAGGTCATCCAGGGCTTTTTCCACCTTTTGGATTAAGTCAATCACTTTCCTTGGCTGGTTTGACTTTAAAGCAGGAATCTTCTCCAGTTCTTCAACTATTTCCAAGGCAATTGTGGTTTTATTGCCATACCTGTTTTCAAGCACTCTGAACATGTCTTCCGCATCATTGTATGTTGCCATGCGTAGTTCTCTGCCTATCCGCTCATCAACACTGTCAAGGAGCTGAAATTTCTTCACTTCAATGGAGCCGGTCGGCTCTCCCTGTCTTTGCAGTTTCTCCCAGTCGCTACGCCATTGATGGAAGTTCCTTTTGCATCCATGGAACCTGGGTAGACTGGTGGGTTTGATTCTCAGCACTGGCTGTGGAGTTGGTTGGAGCTGGGTTTCACTTCCTCTTATTCCTTCCTCTGCACTTCTTTGTGCTGTTAGGAATTCGGCCCTTCTGGCCTCGAGGACATTGCTGAGCGCCCCCAGGTCCTTAACTCTGCATTTCAGCCTTGGCCTTTGAACATCTGGGATCCAACTTTCCCACTCAGTCATGCTTGTGATTGAGTCTTTGACCAATGATTTTACTCCAATCCACTGCAGCTCATATCCGTCTCTGTTGATTGCAGTCACAGGCATTCCCCGGAGATCTTCACTGGCGGTCCCTGCCTCATTTATTGCAGAGTTGACTTCGTCCTCGCCATATCTTGACCAAAGACTGTGCTGAACTTTTTTCCGGAGTTCATCCAGTCTTGCTTCACACTCATCTGTGGTTTTTTGTATGTCTTTTTGCTGCTGCATATTCAGTTTCATTTCTTCATCAGACTTTGCCTCGATGTCCACCAGTAGCCCGGTCTTGTAGTCATCGTTTGCTTCACCAACATCCCTCGCCAGATTGGAAAGTTTGCAGAACTCTTCTTGTAGTTCCTTCTTTGTCAAAACTTAAACATCGATGATAACTTTTAAATTAACTTTCAGTCAACTTAAACAATGTGTAAACATCAGTGAAATGATCTCCTTTAAACATTTTCCCCAGTGAAATTATTTTCTTTAAACATTCCCCTCAGTCCAAACAAACACTTCTTTCCTTTAGTTTTCTAACCAGTTGCGTCTTCTGAGTCCACACAAGAGCTGTCTTCCTTCCTCTCAGCAGCATGTCAAAAGGGGTGACTGACTGAAGCTCAAACATGTTAAGCATGTGCTCTGAGCAGGTGAACAGGTGAACTCAATCAAGCCAATCTGGTGGAAGCAGGTGGAGATGTTCAGCCCTCAGCTCTCACTGTTGCCCCTTCAGGCCTGGAGTGTGCTCTGCAAATCAGTGGTGTTGTTTCTGCTCTGTCTTTTGACTTGACAGTGTTACTGCCATTGAATTCTAAGTTAATGATTATTCGCAAAAAAAAGTTTCTCAGTGTGAACATTAAGTATCTTGTCTTTGCAGTCTATTCAATTGAATATAAGTTGAAAATAATTTGCAAATCATTCTATTCTGTTTTTATTTACCATTTACAAAACGTGCCATCTTCACTGGTTTTGGGTTTTGTACAACTTTCCGCCTGTGCTAAAGTCACAGGAACACATTGTGACACAATAGGTGGCACAATGATCGGAATCAAAATCAGAATCAGAATCAGAATCTAAATCAGAATCAGAGTGGTTTTTATTGACATTGTTTGAGAACGGGTCCACAAACTAGGAATTTTTCTTGGTGCAATCGTGCAACATAAAAGACCTATAACACAGAATATAATAACATGAGCTGTAACTGAGCAATCAGATCTTGTTATAGTTCATGTGCCTGATGGCCGAGGGGAAAAAAATGTTTAGGTGGCGGGAGGTGTGGGTCTGGATTTACCGTAGCCTCCTGCCTGAGGGGAGAGGGGAGAATAGTTTGTGTCCAGGGTGAGAAGAGTCAGCTGTGATCCGACCCTCACGCCTCCTGGTCCTGGAGGAGAACCGGTCCTGGAGGGGTGGGAGCTTGCAGCCAATCACCTTCTCAGCAGCACGTACGATGCGCTGCAGATTTATCGCCTAGATTATGGGTCGGCAACTCGCGGCTCTGGAGCCGCATGCGGCTCTTTGATTACTCTGGTGTGGCTCAGTTGGAAACTTAATGCCGATCTTGCCGGGAGATTTCTGACCTCGGTGCCTTTCCCTAACATTGTCTGAGGTATGCATACTGCGATTTTCACTCGGACATGAACATTGAGGGCGGGCCGTGATGACAGTACCCATAACATCTTCTAATACATCTAGTGATTGCAAGGCATACTTGTTCAACAGCCATGCAGGTTACACTGAGGGTTGTGATACAAACAACTTTAATACTCTTACTAATATGTGCCACACTGTGAACCCACACCAAACAAGAATGACTAACACATTTCGGGGAAACATTCGCACTGTAACACAACATAAACACAACATAACAAATACCCAAAATCCAATGCAACCCTCACTCTTCCAGGATACATTTTACACCCTGCTAGCACCAAACACCCCCCCCCAACCCCACCCAGAAATAATAATATATTTAAATCAACAGTGTCCTGCATTATTAATCTTTTTAGGGTTCCAATTAATTCAGATCAAACATTGCTTTCTGAATGTTTGGGGCAATGGGGGAAATACTGCATATTTCAGTTTTAATATAAAAAACAAAGTTGTCTTTGACTGAAAAGGCATAAAACCTTTTTTTTATTTTTTTTTTTAACTTTATATCAACCTGAAGTTGATATAGAGATTTACTGTAAGCGTTACATAAACAAAGAAATAAATAATGTGACTTATTTTTAACATGTTAATGACGGTGACCCTCTATGGTGCCTGGGAGTCCTAAAGGTAAAAAAAAAAAAAAGAATCCATATATTTTGTTAAGGTTTGAAAATGAAAAATATCAAAGCAGCTTTAATTTTTCCGTGCGTGGTCCTCAGTGGAAAAAGTTTGGACACCCCTGATCTACATCAACTATATGATTTGACAAGACAGAGACAGAGAATTTTAAAAAATTATTATGTTTCCTTACCAATAAGAATCGCGATTCTATCGAAAATCTATCTTTTGACAGATGTAAGATTCAAACTGTCCTCAAGTTCCCAGGTCCTCGGTCACTGTGCGGTCCTCTGCCCAGCTTGGACTGCCGGTGTCCCACAGGGAGAGTGGTTGTCACGACAGCAAGAACCCATGTGACAGCCAATCGGATGAAAACAACCCAGCCCACGTCAGGTCCCATGATGTCTGATATTCCCTCGCCGTTAGTGTGTGTGTGTGTGTGTGTGTGTGTATGTGTGTGTGTGTGTGTGTGTGTGTGTGTGTGTGCGTGTGTGTGTGTGTGTGTGTGTGTGTGTCAACCTGCTGGCGGTCGTGTCCATGTTGGCTGTGTCATAACACCCTGACCCGTCTCCATGACGATGCGTGACACCAATTCTCCCTGATCCTCGTCTTGCAGTGGCATCAACTCTGGTCTAGACCTCCTGTACTTCCCACTGTATATTACATGGACATTAATACTGTGTGTGTGTGTGTGTGTGTGTGTGTGTGTGTGTGTGTGTGTGTGTGTGTGTGTGTGTGTGTGTGTGTGTGTGTGTGTGTGTGTGTGTGTGTGTATTTGTGTGTGTTCTTGTATTTCTACCCTTCTTGAGACATCAACAAGTAAAAGTAGCTAGCAGAGGAGGTGTGAACAAGTGATGACATAAATCATGGTCCCAACACAGAAAAGCATTGCATCTAATAGAAAATGTCTCATTTGCACCCCTGGGGGTGAAATCTATCAAAATGAGGGTGGTCCCAAAAAGGAGGGATTTTTCAAATTGTCTATGTGTCGCTTTTAAAAGTGCTCCCCCTCTGGTCAACATATGAAATAACAAGAGTGTGTAAGAAATTGATATGTGCCTCCTTTGGCCAAATTAATAAAAACATTAAATAAATGTGTATATAGAGACAAATTGTAACAACTTGAAGTAAATAATGAAGATTAAAAACCAATTACAAACAAAAAATTTAAAATGCAGTCTTTTTCTCACAATATGTCGACTTTTTTCTTATTCAATTGGGAACAATTTCTCATATTCTTTCAGTTTCTGTAATATGGCAATATTTTCACGTAAAATTATATATTTTTTTAATCTAAAATGATTACTTTTTAATGCAAAATTGTGACATTTGTCATCTAAAACTGACTTTTATCACAACATTCCCAATGTTTTTGTTTTTTTTGTAAATAGTGACATTTTTGGACTAAAATGATGACTTTAGACGACGAATGATAATTTTCGCAAAGTAAAATTTCCAATTATTATTGTGATGTTGGCAACATTTTAAAGTTTTCTTATTAAAGTGTAACTTTTGTCGAGTAAAATGATGACTCTTTTCATAAATATTTTAAGCTTTTCTTGTGAAAGTGTGACTATTATTGAGTAAAATTCCAACTTGTATCATAATATTGAACACATTTTTTTCTTGAAAAGCTTTGATTGTGCTGAGTAAAATGTTGACTTTTGTTATAAAACTGCAAAAATTCTAAGTTTTTCTTGTGAAATGTGTTGTGTTTAGTAGGAGGGAGTTGACACACAGACACAAGGGGGCGGTATAGCTCTGTGTATTTTATTATATATAATACAATATATATATATATAAATCAACAATAATACTATAATTAAGTTAAAGTTAAAGTTAAAATAACCAATGATTGTCACACACACACTAGGTGTGGTGAAATGTGTCCTCTGCATTTGACCCATCCCCTTGTTCACCTCCTGGGACGTGAGGGGAGCAGTGAGCAGCACCGGTAGTCGCGCCCGGGAATCATTTTTGTTGATTTAACCCCCCACTACAATCGTTGATGCTGAGTGCCAAGCAGGGAGGTAATGGGTCCCATTTTTATAGTCTTTGGTATGACTCGGCCGGGATTTGAACTCACAACCTACCAATGTCAGGGCGGACACTCAAATCACTAGGCCATTGAGTAGTTGCACAAATGTTCAGTTTTTCTTGTAAAATTTTGATTGTGTCAAGTAAAATGATGACTTAGATTATAAAACTGCCGAAATTCAAAGTTTTTCTTGTGAAATTTGTTGTGTTTAGCAGGAGGGAGTTGAAGGCACAGACACAAGGGGGTGGTATAGCTCTATGTATTTTATTATATATATTACAATATATATTATAATCAACAATAATACTATAAATAAACTAGAGAATGGAGTGTGACCAAAATTCAGGAGTGTGTGGTGTTACAGGTGTGGGAATTACATTAGTGTTTTGGCGTAATGTTGAATCGAGAGGAGGGACAAGGCAATATGGCAGTCCGTGGGGCAGGCAGATGGTCAGGGCGAATGGTGAAGCGTCAGAGGTCCATGTCCAAGCAAGTCGAGAATCCAAAAGGGGCAGCTGAAGAACCAGAGAGGAACAACAGGTGATCACAGGAGAACACGGGAAGCGCTGCGGGAAGACAACAGGAACATCAGACACGAAAACAAGGAAGTCACAGGGGCGAAGAGCTAGTTCGCGGGATGGAAGTCGGACCCAGGGTGCATACAAAGGAAACAGAAGATTAAGTTATTTTGTCCACTGGTCTATATACAGCTCGCACTCATCTGTTCCATGTGTGCTTATTGCTGATTGCCCACAGCCTTGGCGGCATGTGGGCGTGATGCGGCCAGTGCGAGCACAGGCGTGTCTTGGCGCACTGCCAACGGAGGTGCTGGCTGACCCAGCCTCTGGAGAAAAGCGTGTTCGAGCCCGCGCCGTGACAACATTGCGACCTTTTTCTTGTGAAATTCCAACTAATTTTCACAACAAGCTTTTTTAAATTTGCATAGTATGTATACATTATTAATGTTGTGAATACACTTATCAGGGGCGGTATAGCTCAGTTGGTAGAACGGCCGTGCCAGCAACTTGAGGGTTGCAGGTTTGACCCCCGCTTCCGCCACCCTAGTCACTGCCGTTGTGTCCTTGGGCAGGACACTTTACCCACCTGGTCCCAGTGCCAACCACACTGGTTTTAATGTAAAAATTAGATAATGGGTTTCATTATATAAAGTGCTTTGAGTCACTAGAGAAATAGCACTATATAACTATAATTCACTTCACACTTCTTTAGTACCTAGAATTGGGTGGTCTTAAAGAGGTAGGCAGTCTCAAGAAGGTAAGAAATGCAAGAATGTGTGTGTGTATGCGTGTGTTTTCCACCCGCCTGTTTGTTTTGTCTCTGTCATTGATTATGCCGACAATGTTGCTGTTTTCGTTGCATCCATGAAAATGTGTCCTGACAGCATGACGAATCTGATTTTAGCACATGAATTAATTGTGCGCGCGTGTGTGTGTGTGTGTGTGTGTGTGTGTGTGTGTGTGTGTGTGTGTGTGTGTGTGTGTGTGTGTGTGTGTGTGTGTGTGTGTGTGTGTGTAAGTGTGTGTGTAAGTCTGTGTGTGCATGTGTGTGTGAGAGTGGGCTTGCGTGCCCATGGCTACGATTCTTCCTTCCTTGATGCGGAATGTTTGCTCCTTATATGACCTCAAACAGTGCGAGGAAAAACTAGGACAACACACACACACACTCACACACACACACACACACACACTCGGCATATTCAAATCAAGCTAGCTAATCTCATCGGCGTTGTTGTTTGATGCCACGTTGATGTTTGCTTTTATGGCCCCCGAAGGCGGGAAACAATCGATTTAGAGCGCCCGTTTTAACATAATGTCCTTAAAGTTGTTGTTGTCGGTCCGTGCCACACTCTCCTCCCCGGGGCCCGGGCGGACTATGAATATCTCATTTATAGAAATGAGTCATCCTGGAAAAAAAACAAGAGTGGGACTTCGCATTTCACGCTCCGCTCCCAATTATGCGGCTTAAAGGGAAATGCACTTTTTTTGGAATGTTGCCTACCATTCATGATCTTTATGAATAAACAATATGTAATGTGTACAATATACACACTGCAAGTATATTGTACATATAATGTAGTAACGATCACCTTCATAATATCTGATATGTAAAATACACACACTGCAAGTATATACATAATGTAGTAACAGACACCTTCCTAACAATATGTAATATGTACAATATACACAATGCAGGTATATATATATATATATATATATGTATATGTATATATATATATATATATATATATATATATATATATATATATATATATATATATATATATATATATATATATATATATATATACACATATATATATATGTATATATATGTATATATATACATATATATATATATACTTGCAGCATGTATATTTTACATATGACATATCAGGGGCCAACAACCTGCGGCTCTTTAACGCCGCCCTAGTTGCTCTCTGGAGCTTTTTCAAAAATATATATAAAATGGAAATGATGAGGGGGAAAAACATATTTTTTTATTTAATTTGGTTTCTGTAGGAGGACAAACATGACACAAACCTCCCTAATTGCTATAAAGCACACTGTTTATATTAAATATGCTTCACTGGTTCGAGTATTTGGCGAGCGCTAGTTTGTTTACATGTATAACTTTCTCAGACGGGATTTATGCCACTTCTTTTTCTGTCTCATTTTGTCCACCAAACTTATAACGTTGTGCATGAATCCACAAAGGTGAGTTTTGTTGATGTTATTGACTTATGTGGAGTGCTAATCAGACATATTTGGTCACAGCCTGACTGCAAGTTAATCGATGCTAACATGCTATTTAGGCTAGCTATATGTACATATTGCCTTATGATGCCTGATTTGTAGCTATATTTGAACTCATTTAGTTTCTTTTAAGTCGTCATAAATCAATTTATATCTCATGACACATTATCTGTATGTAATTTGGCTTTTAATTTGTTGTGGCTGCAGACGGATTTGTTTTTGTATTTTTGGTCCAATATGGCTCTTTCAACATTTTGGGTGACCGACCCCTGATAAATATATATGTACAAACCCTGTTTCTATATGAGATGAGAAATTGTGTTGGATGTAAATATAAACGGAATACAATGATTTGCAAATCATTTTCAACCCATATTCAGTTGAATATGCTACAAAGACAACATATTTGATGTTCAAACTGATAAACATTTTTGTTTTTGCAATTAATCATTAACTTTAAAATTTGATGCCAGCAACACGTGACAAAGAAATTGGGAAAGGTGGCAATAAATACTGATAAAGTTGAGAATTGCTCATCAAATACTTATTTGGAACATCTCACAGGTGTGCAGGCTAATTGGGAACAGGTGGGTGCCATGATTGGGTATGAAAGCAGCTTCCATGAAATGCTAAGTAATTGACAAACAAGGATGGGGCGAGGGTCACCACTTTGTAAGCAAATTGTCGAACAGTTTTAGAACAACATTTCTCAACGAGCAATTGCAAGGAATTTAGGGATTTTACCATTTACAGTCTGTAAAATCATCAAAAGGTTCAGAGAATCTGGAGAAATCACTGCACATAAGCGATGACATTACGGACCTTTGATCCCTCAGGCGGTACTGCATCAATAACCAACACCACTGTGTAAGGGATATCACCACATGGGCTCAAAAACACTTCATAAAACCACTGTCAGTAACTACAGTTGGTCGCTACATCTGTAAGTGCAAGTTAAAACGCTACTATGCAAAGCGAAATCCATTTATCAACAGGACCCAGGAATGCCGCCGGCTTCGCTGGGCCCGAGCTCATCTAAGATGGACTGATGCAAAGTGGAAAAGTGTTCTGTGGTCTGATGAGTCCACATTTCAAATTATGTTTGGAAATTGTGGAAGTTGTGTTCTGGAACAAAGAGGAAAATAACCATTCGGATTGTTATATGCGCAAATTTCAAAAGCCAGCATCTGTGATGGTATGGGGGTGTATTAGTGCCCAAGGCATGGGTAACTTACACATCTGTGAAGGCACCATTAATGCTGAATGGTTCATACAGGTTTTGGAGCAACATATGTTGTCATCCAAGCAACGTTATCATGGACGCCCCTGCTTATTTAAGCAAAATATTGCCAAGCCACGTGTTACAACAGCGTGGCTTCGTAGTAAAGGAGTGCGGGTACTTTCTTGACCCGCCTGCTGTCCAGACCTGTCTCCCATCGAAAATGTGTGGCGCATCATGATGCGTAAAATACGACAGCGGAGACTCCAGACTGTTGAACAACTTAAGCTGTACATAAAACAAGAATGGTAAAGAATTCCACTTTCAAAGCTTTAACATTTAGTTTCCTCAGTTCCCAAACATTTATTGAGTGTTGTTAAAAAAAAAAAAAAGATGTTGTAACACAGTGGTGAACATACAGTTCCCCAATTACTTTGGCACGTGTTGCGGCCATGAATTTCGAAGGTAATCATTATTTGCAAAAAAAAATAAAATTTAAGAGTTTGAACATCAAATATCTTGTCTTTGTAGTGCATTCAACTGAATATGGGTTGAAAAGGATTTGCAAATCATTGTATTCCGTTTATATTTACATCTCACACAATTTCCCAACTCATATGGAAACGGGGTTTGTACAATGTATCGTAGCAGTAATCATCAATAATGAAGTCTTTTTGTAAATGAATCCCCGGAAGACAAAATTGTTAGTCTTCCTGGCGGTCCACTCTTTCACATCCAATCACAGGATTTGGAGAAAAAAGGGGTGAGCAGAGCCTACCTGTGCTTGCTGATACAGCATTTACTGCAAAAAAACACACAAAAAGAGTAAATCGGAGGAAGAGAAGAGAGACGCTGTTTGTCTGTAAAACCAAAGAAGGGCCAAAACTGGAATATATATTAGTATTCAAGATAAAGGCCATTGCGGGCAAGTCTTGGACTAACTTGTTGTGGGGGGGCCTCGCCTGCGGGCCTGTGGAGAAGCGGGGCGTGACAGGACCGACCTCGAGATTAGCGGCAGGTATACACAGCTGTGAGTGTTTGTCTGATCACCTGTCGTTCCGGTAAAAGGCAGTAATTGGGAAGGAGAGGTGTTGTTGTTGGTGGATGGCAGAGCATGCCGAGAGACGGAGCAAAATTGATGGACAGACCCAAAAGATGTTTGCTGAAAAGCAACAGAAAAACCATTCGTGTGCTCAGGTGGGGAAAGAGCAGCAGAAAAAACATTTGTGTGCTCAGGTGGGGAAAGAGCCAGCGTGAGAGAGCGAAGAAATTGATTTGAATGAAATGGACAAAAAGGACATTTTATTGAAAAATAAAACACTGTTTAAAACCTGAATGTAGCTGTCATGTCCATGGTTGGTGGTCCAGAGAACCCGGAAGCAAGAGACTACCACACTTGTATTCCTTCTAGACGGGTCATCTGATGTTCCATTTTCCTACATTTTGTGTGTATCCTTTTGCATTGCAACATGTGTTACTGATAATCCGCAACAAAATAGGAACTAGGGCCGTGGTTTCCAAACTACAGCCTGCGGGCCAAATGCAACACACCTGCAAGATGGCACCAGTTAATTGAACAATTTGTATCCATAATATTTATAAATATCAACTGATCTGATTGCTACCATTCTGTCGCCATCTGGTGGCCAACGAAAGTAACTCTGCCAATATTTGTACTTGTGTGAAAATGAAGCACTGCATTCACTAATATGACCCGATCCAAACAACCTTCCCTAGTCAAGATTTAAATACCCAAGCTTGAAGTCCGACCAATTTCAGGATTTCCGTAATACTATTTCTGAATTAAAAATGTTACTACTTCAACATGGGCTTCACGGTGGCAGAGGGGTTAGTGCGTCTACCTCACAATACGAAGGTCCTGCAGTCCTGGGTTCAATTCCAGGCTCCGGATCTTTCTGTGTGGAGTTTGCATGTTCTCCCCGTGAATGCGTGGGTTCCCTCCGGGTACTCCGGCTTCCTCCCACCTCCAAAGACATGCACCTGGGGATAGGTTGGTTGGCAACACTAAATTGGCCTTATTGTGTGAATGTTGTCTGTCTCTCTGTGTTGGCCCTGCGATGAGGTGGCGACTTGTCCAGGGTGTACCCCGCCTTCCGCCCGATTGAAGCTGAGATAGGAGCCAGCACCCCCCGCGACCCCAAAAGGGAATAAGCGGTAGAAAATGGATGGATGGATGGACTACTTCAACATTTCTCGACCATTTTGAAAAATTCCAAAACCAACCATTTTAACTCATTTAGAACATTCACATGTTTTACCATTTTCAAAAAAAAATCCCTTTTTTCTAAGAACTCCCCAATTTTCATGAAATTACCTTTGAAAAGAAAGGGAATTTTTTTCAAAGTACCACATCTCCCACGCTTTTTATCCGATTTAAACCATTCCAACTTCAAGATAGTCAGCCTCTTCAGGAATAGTGTGCTCTCTTTCAACAATTTTAAAACAAAAAAAAATCCTGGATTTCCTAGAATTCCGAGTTTTTAGGGACATTTTTCCCATTCAAAATTAATTATCCATTATACAAACTTCCACAAGTCCCACATTTGTTATCCAATTTAAACTGTTCCAACTTCAAAATATTCACCCTGTTTGGGAATTGTGTGCTACCTTTCAACAATTATGAAAACAATTCCCGGATTTCCTAAAATTCCCAGTTTTTAGGGACATTTTTCCCATTCAAAATGAATTATCCATTTTACAAACTTCCGCAGTTCCTATGTTTTTTATCCGATTCAAACCGTTCCAACTTGAAAATATTCAGCCTGTTCATGAAATGTGTGCAACTTTTCAACAAATACAAAAAAATTCCCGGATTTCCTAAAATTCTCAGCTTTGAGGGACTTTTTTCCCATTCAAAATTAATTATTCATTTTGCAAACTTCCACAATTCCCATGTTTTTTATTCGATTCCAACCGTTCCAACTTGAAAATATTCAGACTGTTCAGAAATTGTGTGCTCCCTTTCAACAATCATAAAAAAAATTCCCGGATTTCATAGAATTCCTAGATTTTAGAATAGTTTTCCCCATTCAAAACGAATCATCCATTTTTAACCGATTCAAAACTTTACACCTTCAACACATTCAACTCATCTTGGAAATTCAAACAACTGTTTTTCCACTTTCAGCAAATTTCCAGGAATTCCTGATTTTTTTTTAACCTTATTTACAACTTCTTAGTGCCATGACTACTTTTACATTGTTCAACCCATTTCAACAGTTCCGCTGTCAAAACATTCCTCTTAATCAGGACGAAGAAACAAATTGGTTTAAATACTTGAACATTTCCCGATTTTCCCAAAATTCCGTAATACCATTTTTCAATTAAAAAGTGTTACTATTTCAACGTTTATTGACGAATTTAAACAATTCCAACACCAACCAATTCAGCTCATTCAGGACATTCATGCTCCTAATCGTTTTTTTTTTAATTCTACTTGTCCCAAAATGCCCAAATTTCCAGAAAGTTTCCATTGAAATGAAGGGGACATTTTTCCAAGTTGCACAATTCCCATATTTTTCAACCTATTCACACCATTCCAACATCAACGCATTCCACTCATCCTGGACATTCAACCTAACACTTTCCATCCATCCATCCATCTTCTTCCGCTTATCAGAGGTCGGGTCGCGGGGGCAGCAGCCTAAACAGGTAAGCCCAGACTTCCCTCTCCCCAGCCACTTCGTCCAGCTCTTCCCGGGGGATCCTGAGGCGTTCCCAGGCCAGCCGGGAGACATAGTCTTCCCAACGTGTCCTGGGTCTTCCCCGTGGCCTCCTACCGGTTGGACGTGCCATAAACACCTCCCTAGGGAGGCGTTCGGGTGGCATCCTGACCGGATGCCCAAACCACCTCATCTGGCTCCTCTCGATGTGGAGGAGCAGCGGCTTTACTTTGAGTTCCTCCCAGATGGCAGAGCTTCTCACCCTATCTCTAAGGGAGAGCCCCGCCACCCGGCGGAGGAAACTAATTTCGGCCGCTTGTACCCGTGATCTTGTCCGTTTGGTCATGACCCAAAGCTCATGACCATAGGTGAGGATGGGAATGTAGATTGACCAGTAAATTGAGAGCTTTGCCTTCTGGCTCAGCTCCTTCTTCACCACAACGGATCGATACAACGTCCGCATTACTGAAGACGCCGCACCGATCCGCCTGTCGATCTCACGAGCCACTCTTCCCTCACTCGTCAACAAGACTCCGAGGTACTTAAACTCCTCCACTTGGGGCAGGGTCTCCTCCCCAACCCGGAGATGGCAATACACCCTTTTCCGGGCAAGAACCATGGACTCGGACTTGGAGGTGCTGATTCTCATTCCGGTCGCTTCACACTCGGGTGCGAACCGATCCGGTGAGAGCTGAAGATCCTGGCCAGATGAAGCCTTCAGGACCACATCATCTGCAAAAAGCAGAGACCTAACCTGCAGCCACCAAACCGGAACCCCACAACGCCTAGAAATGCTGTCCTTAAAAGTTATGAACAGAATCGGTGACAAAGGACAGCCTAGGCGGAGTCCAAACCCCACTGGAAACGGGTCCGACTTACTGCCGGCAATGCGGACCAAGCTCTGACACTGATCATACAGGGAGCGAACCGCCACAATCAGACAGTCCGATACCCCATACTCTCTGAGCACTCCCCACTGGACTCCCCGGGGGACACGGTCGAATGCCTTCTCCAAGTCCACAAAGCACATGTAGACTGGTTGGGCAAACTCCCACGCACCCTCAAGAACCCTGCCGAGAGTATAGAGCTGGTCCACAGTTCCACGACCAGCACGAAAACCACACTGTTCCTCTTGAATCCGAGGTCCGACTATCCGGCGTAGGCTCCTCTCCAGTACACCTGAATAAACCTTACCGGGAAGGCTGAGGAGTGTGATCCCACGATAGTTGGAACACACGCTCCAGTCCCCCTTCTTAAACTAACACTTTCCCAAGTTCCAAAACAAAATCCGGTTTTCCTGGAAATTCAAACTCTTCAACAGTCAAACCATTCCAACATTCAAACTATTTTTACATTTATACTCCATTATCTCAGCATTTCAGTTCAACTTCAGCATTGGAGCATTCATTCAGGAATTGCTTCATGTAGTTACAATAGAAAATGCGATACAAAATGATATATAACATGCGTGCAAAGAACTTGGAACTCCAAGCCACGCCTCCTTCCTGTGTTGTGACATCTGTTTACATCCGTCATGTCAAAAATATACCTACTAATAAATACTCTCAGTGTTCAGATAGCCGCCAATCTTGTGGCTCGGAGAGCGAACGGAGATGAAAACGAGTAAGCTAGTTAACTGGTTAGCAAACTACGCTAAAAAGCCAGTAGGTTTTGGCGAGTACCCGAGGATGAGGCGAGCGTTCAACAAATTTTGTTTGGATTCTATTTCATTTTTTATTTTAATTCTTTTAATCTGAGAAGTGATATTTTGATGTAGAAATGCACTTTTACACACGCGGTTTTGCAGGTCTTTGTTAATAATTAATAATATTTGATTACCAATATAATGATTTCACAAGGAGATGCCGCCCTAAAAGCACTTTCTGATCATGGGTAAGTAATGACAAAAATGACAAAACTTTTATTAACTGTCAAGTATTTTTCCAGTTAATATAAAAGTATTAATTTTCATACAATCATGATGTAAAAACACAATCACAAATTGTCACATCACAATAGAAAAAACACTAAATCCAACAATTAAATGAAGACATGTTAATTTTAACTGCCATACAAGTGTAGAAATGAGAAGTAAATAAGATGCATGTATATATATATACATATATATATTATATATATATATATATATATATATATATATATATATATATATATATATATATTTAAAAAGTTTTGCAAACCAGCAGGACACTTTTCAAATAATTCAAATAATAATAATTACTGAGCTAATTATAATTTAAATATATTGAAAGTATAATTAATTTAGTTGTTGTAGAATAAAATTTTATTATTTAATGATTTTTTTAAATTATTATTTTATGAAAAACTAATTATTTCATGAACGTGTGTGTCTGTGCTTAATGTTATCATGTTATCCATCAAAGTTAGCCATTTTAATCAGTGGGCGGGGCTAACATGACTCTCGTCCAATGATTGCCTTGAGACTTTGGAAGGCTTTGATTCAATGTTCTTGAATCAATGTGTGTTATTTTGCAGCTTTGTGAAAAACCTTCCATGAATTGATTAACGTGGACCCCGACTTAAACAAGTTCAAAAACTTATTCAGGTGTTACCATTTAGTGGTCAATTGTACGGAATATGTACTGTACTGTGCAATCTACTAATAAAAGTTTCAATCAATCAATCAATCAATCCGTGTGGAGGTTAATGTGTGTCTTTATTGCAAAAGCTTTTTTTTTTACATTGATTTATGTTACTAGATTTTTAGCGTTTTTTGTGAACTTATTTTTTTTTTTTTGTACATCAAATGATGCTGACAATTTAATTGAAAATACATTTGTCAGGTAAATGTGTGTGCTTAAAACAAATAAGTATTTTAATATTCATTGTATTAAAAAATCAGGGTAAAAAAAATTCTGTGTAAAAATATTCAGTGTAAACAAAATTCACTGTTTTCCTCTTGACACTGAATTTTGTTTTACATTGAATTTTAAAACACTGAATTTTAATACACTGAATGTTTATACACTGAGTTTTTTTACACTGAATTTTTATACATTGATTTTTAAAACATTTATTTTTTTACATGTATCTTTTTATACACTGAATTTTAAAACACTGATGACTTTTTTATAATGAATTTTTATACACAGAATTTTAAAATACTGAATTTTAATACACTGAATATTTATACACTAAGTTTTTATACACTGAATTTTAAAACACTTGATTGGTTTACATACATTCTTATACACAGAATATAAAAAACAAATTTTTTTACACTGAATTTTTATACATTGAATTGTATAACACGTCATTTTTATACACTGAATTTTAATATACTGAGTTTTTACACTGAATTTTTATACACTGAATTTTAAAACACTTATTGTGAGTTGGTGGTGAGTTGGCTGCGATGGTGGGGGAGGATGCCGGACAGACCGGGGAGGATTCCGGACAGACCTGGCAGGCCCAAACGCATTGTGAGGGTCTGCTGGGAACGTCTGGCAGAGTCTCCTGTCAGAGAAAGTTTCAATTCCCACCTCCAGAAGAACTTTGACCATGTCACAAGGGAGGTGCTGGACATTGAGTCCGAGTGGACCATGTTCCGCACTTCTATTTTCGAGGCGGCTGATTGGAGCTGTGGCTGCAAGGTTGTTGGTGCCTGTTGGGGCGGAAATCCTAAAACCCCTTGGTGGACACCATCGGTGAGGGATGCCGTCAAGCTGAAGAAGGAGTCCTATCGGGTCCTTTTGGCTCATAGGACTCCGGAGGCAGTGGACAGGTACCGACAGGCCAAGCGGTGTGCAGCTTCAGTGGTCGCGGAGGCAAAAACTCGGACATGGGAGGAGTTTGGTGAAGCCATGGAAAACGACTTCCGGACGGCTTCAAAGCGATTCTGGACCACCGTCCGCCGCCTCAGGAAGGGGAAGCAGTACACTGTCAACACTGTGTATGGTGCGGATGGTGTTCTGCTGACCTCAACTGCGGATGTTGTGGATAGGTGGAAGGAATACTTCGAAGACCTCCTCAATCCCACCAACACGTCTTCCTATGAGGAAGCAGTGCCTGGGGAATCTGTGGTGGACTCTCCTATTTCTGGGGCTGAGGTCGCTGAGGTAGTTAAAAAGCACCTCGGGGGCAAGGCCCCGGTGGTGGATGAGATCCGCCCGGAGTTCCTTAAGGCTCTGGATGCTGTGGGGCTGTCTTGGTTGACAAGACTCTGCAGCATCACGTGGACATCGGGGGCGGTACCTCTGGATTGGCAGACTGGGATGGTGGTTCCTCTCTTTAAGAAGGGGGACTGGAGGGTGTGTTCCAACTATCGTGGGATCACACTCCTCAGCCTTCCCGGTAAGGTTTATTCAGGTGTACTGGAGAGGAGGCTACGCCGGAGAGTCGAACCTCGGATTCAGGAGGAACAGTGTGGTTTTCGTCCTGGTTGTGGAACTGTGGACCAGCTCTATACTCTCGGCAGGGTTCTTGAGGGTGCATGGGAGTTTGCCCAACCAGTCTACATGTGCTTTGTGGACTTGGAGAAGGCATTCGACCGTGTCCCTCGGGAAGTCCTGTAGGGTGTGCTCAGAGAGTATGGGGTATCGGACTGTCTTATTGTGGCGGTCCGCTCCCTGTACGATCAGTGCCAGAGCTTGGTCCGCATTGCCGGCAGTAAGTCGAACACATTTCCAGTGAGGGTTGGACTCCGCCAAGACTGTCCTTTGTCACCGATTCTGTTCATAACTTTTATGGACAGAATTTCTAGGCGCAGTCAAGGCGTTGAGGGGTTCCGGTTTGGTGACCGCAGGATTAGCTCTCTGCTTTTTGCAGATGATGTGGTCCTGATGGCTTCATCTGACCGGGATCTTCAGCTCTCACTGGATCGGTTTGCAGCCGAGTGTGAAGCGACCGGAATGAGAATCAGCACCTCCAAGTCCGAGTCCATGGTTCTCGCCCGGAAAAGGGTGGAATGCCATCTCTGGGTTGGGTAGGAGACCCTGCCCCAAGTGGAGGAGTTCAAGTACCTCAGAGTCTTGTTCACGAGTGAGGGAAGAGTGGATCGTGAGATCGACAGGCGGATCGGTGCGGCGTCTTCAGTAATGCGGACGTTGTACCAATCCGTTGTGGTGAAAAAGAAGCTGAGCCGGAAGGCAAAGCTCTCAATTTACTGGTCGATCTACGTTCCCATCCTCACCTATGGTCATTAGCTATGGGTCATGACCGAAAGGATAAAATCACGGGTACAAGCGGCCGAAATGAGTTTCCTCCGCCGTGTGGCGGGGCTCTCCCTTAGAGATAGGGTGAGAAGCTCTGTCTTCCGGGAGGAACTCAAAGTAAAGCCGCTGCTCCTCCACATCGAGAGGAGCCAGATGAGGCGGTTCGGGCATCTGGTCAGGATGCCACCCAAACGCCTCCTTAGGGAGGTGTTTAGGGCACGTCCAACCGTTAGGAGGCCACGGGTAGACCCAGGACACGTTGGGAAGACTATGTCTCCCGGCTGGCCTGGGAACGCCTCGGGATCCCCTGGGAAGAGCTAGACGAAGTGGCTGGGAAGAGGGAAGTCTGGGTTTCCCTGCTTAGGCTGTCGCCCCCACGACCCGACCTCGGATAAGCGGAAGAAGATGGATGGATGGATGGATTGATGATTTTTATTTACACTGAATTATTATACAGTGAATTTAAAAACACTCAATGTTTTTACACATAATTTTTACACACTGAATTTTTAGACATTGAATTTCACAACACTTATTTTTTTTACGTTTATTTTTTTATACACTGAATTTTAAAATACTGAATTTTAATAGACTGAATTTTTATACACTGAATTTTAAAAGAATTTGTATTCACAGAAATTTAAAACACTTGATTGTTTTATTTATTTTTTTCATACAGACAATAAAAAACTGTTTGTTTTTTTTACACTTAATTTTTTTAGATTGAATTGTAAAACACATAATTTTTATACACTGAATTTTAAAACACTTAATTGTTTATTATTTATTTTTTGTATACCTAATTTTAAAACACTGGTATTTTATTTACACAGAATTGTTATACACTCAATTTAAAAACACGCAATGTTTTTACACAGAATTTTTACACACTAAATTCTAAAATACTGAATTTAAGTACACTGAATTTTTATACACTCAATTTTAAAACACTTAATTTTTTATATGTATTTTTTATACACTGAATTTTAAAACACTGATTTTTTTTACCCTGTATTTTCATAAACTTAATTTTTTATACACTGAATTTTTATTTTGATACACTGAATTGTTTTACATTGAGTTATAGAACACACCCATTTTGCTAACACTTTTTTCTTTCAATGAAATTTGTTGTAAAAAAATTCAAATTCACAATACTCAAATGTAAAAAATTCAGTGACATAAATTCAGTGCTGTGATGAGGTGGCGATTTGTCCAGGGTGTTCACCGACTTCCGCCCGATTGTAGCTGAGATAGGCACCTGCGACCCCAAAGGGAATAAGCGGTAGAAAATGGATAAATGGATAAATTCAGTGTCAAAAAAAATGGCTTGTTATCCGTCAAAGTCTGCCATGTAAGTCAGTGGGCGGGGCTAATAGGACTGTCGTCCAATGATTGCCTTGGGACTGTGGAAGGCTTTGAAAACATGGCGGCTGAGGAGGTTTTACTCGTACATTGTGGGGAGTTTGGGGTGGATACTTTAGAAATTGCGGAGTGTGTGGAGGTAAGAGCTGCTGACTCATGCCGGAGATTAAAATGTATTCCAGTTTGTTGGCTTTATTTCCAGGACTCCTCCGCTTCTCTGCTCCAAGTTTCTCAGAAGTGCTGAACAAGCAATCAGAAGTTAGGACCCGCCCACTGACTTTGACTGCTACAATTCTTTCACATATGCATGAAATATTATAATAAATCACTATATATTTAAAGGCCTACTGAAACCCACTACTACCCACCACGCAGTCTGATAGTTTATATATCAATGATGAAATATTAACATTGCAACACATGCCAATACGGCCAATTTAGTTTACTAAATTGCAATTTTAAATTTCCCACGGAGTTTCTTGTTGAAAACGTCGCGGAATGATGACGCGTGCGCGTGACGTCACGGACTGTCAGAAAATATTAGCCCAGCACCACTTGCGGCTAAAAGTCATCTCTTTTCATCGCGCAATTAAACAGTATTCTGGACATCTGTGTTGCTGAAACGTTTGCAATTTGTTCAATTAATAATGGAGAAGTCAAAGTAGAAAGATGGAGGTGGGAAGCTTTAGCCTTTAGCCACACAAACACACAGTGATTCCTTGTTTAAAATTCCCGGAGGTGAAGCTTTACAATGGATCAGAGCGGTCAAGCGAACATGGATCCCGACTACTTGTCTACCAGCAGGTTTCGGTGAGAAAATTGTGTTAAAAAGTCGCCTCTTACCGGAGATCTGTGGAGTTTGCGCCGTCCTTGTATCTGCCGTGACTTCCCTCAGACACAGGCCTTAAGACACCCGTGGACACACCCCTCCGACTATCAGGTACTATTTAATCTCACTAAAACACGAGCAACACAATAGAAAGATAAGGGATTTCCCAGAATTATCCTAGTAAATGTGTCTAAAAACATCTGAATCCGTCCCAATGCAATCGCCTTTTTTTTTTTTTTTTTTTTTTTTAGTCCTTCGCTATCAATATCATCATTCACAAATCTTTCATCCTCGCTCAAATTAAAGGGGAAATTGTCGTTTTCTCGGTCCGAATAGCTCTTGCTGCTGGAGGCTCCCATTATAAACAATGTGAGGACGTGAGGAGCCCTCACCCTTGTGACGTCATCGTCTGCCACTTCCGGTAAAGGCAAGGCTTTTTTATTAGCAACCAAAAGTTGCAAACTTTATCGTCGATGTTCTCTACTAAATCCTTTCAGCTAAAATATGGCAATATCGCGAAATGATCAAGTATGACACATAGAATGGACCTGCTATCCCCGTTTGAATAAGAACATCTCATTTCAGTAGGTCTTTAATCATATAAGTAAATAAATATATATTCAAATAATTTAATAAAAATGCACTTTTTTAATACAATTTTCATGTATTTAGTCCAAATTATAATCAATTGAAAACACATTTAAATATGTATTTAAAAATGTATGTATTTATTTTATCACAGCACACCTTTTTTATTTTTATTTTTTAAGTGTCCTAATGTTCATGTTGAGGTTCTTTAAGAACGTGTCTCAGCTGCTCAAGCACTTCTTCTTCCAGGCAGACTGGAAAAAAAGCGACTAAACACAGCTGCTGCCTCTCTGGTGCAGTCCGCGGCTGCACGCTACTTGCAACTTGTTTTTTTTAGTACAATTCAGATTTGGGGCAGGAGCCTAAGTAGCCACTCCTTAAAGGGCCGGTATGATGGGAAAATAAATGCTATATGAAGCAAGATACACCAACAATTATATTTCCAATCGGCAAAGTGTGTGAAAGTATCGTCTAATCCAGGGGTTTCTTAACCTTTTTGACCTCGGGGCCTATTTATTCCACTACAAGGGCCAACTCAAAAAATAATTAGTAACCGTTCTCTTGATTTTTATTCGTATTAAATGGTTCTATTATTGTTTATAGTTTAACAGGAAAAATCTTGTCAAACGATATAAAAGCATGTGTTAATGACAAAGATTGTTATCAACAAGTACAAAAATAATCAAATATTCTGCAAAAGAAGTGACTCATAAAAACTGATGAAAAAGAAGATTTGTTTACAAAGTTAAATAAATCAAGTCTAACTAAAATAACAAATGTTATAATAGTAATGTACAGGTTTCTCGAATTAGATGTCAATAAAATGTATCATATTTTCCAAACTATAGACCGCACCCGTATATAAGCCACGGCTACAAAATTTTAAGGAAAAATATTTTTCCATTTATTAGCCTCAGATAAACATTGTGAAATTAGTCACTTACACAGAAATATGCTGTAAATGTTTACAAACAGGGCAGCACGGTGGCAGAGGGGTTAGTGCGTCTGCCTCACAATACGAAGGTCCTGAGTAGTCAGGGTTCAATGCCGGGCTCGGGATCTTTCTGTGTGGAGTTTGCATGTCCTCCCTGTGGGTGCCCTCCGGGTACTCCGGCTTCCTCCCACTTCCAAAGACATGCACCTGGGGATAGGTTGATTGGCAATACTAAGTGGTCCCTAGTGTGTGAATGTGAGTGTGAATGTTGTCTGTCTATCTGTGTTGGCCCTGCGATGAGGTAGCGACTTGTCCAGGGTGTAAGCCGCCTTCTGCCCGATTGTAGCTGAGATAGGCACCAGCGCCCCCGCGACCCCATAAGGAATAAGCGGTACAAAATGGATTTATGTTTACCTACATACCTTAATTGTTTGGAACACGGCAGTAAAACGGACGATCAGACAAAACAGAAGTCATTGTCACGGGCCCACTAGCTGCGCAAGCTCGCTCTCCAATCAGCTAAACAGACTCAATAACTCCTCGTTGACGTTTTGGTGGATTTACTGAGGAACTGGTGAAACTGAAACATTACAAAAAGAATGGAAGTTAATAATAATAACGCCGACACGCTTAATTATGTTAGCATGCTAGTTCATGCTAACAACGCTATCTTGATTACATTACGATGGCATGTACAAATATGCATGAAAACACACCTACTGACATCACACATGGGACACTTTAGTGCAGGGGTCCCCAAAACACGGCCAGCGTCCAAAATCCAAACCATGGGAAGTCCCAAGTTGAAAAAAAAATGATACAAAATTATTGATATTTTTTATTTATTTTTATCTTAATCAATCAATCATTTAATCACAAGTGTCTCAAAGAGCTGCACAAGCCACAACGACATCCTCAATTCAGATCCCACATCAGGGCAAGGAAAAACTTAACTCAATGGGACAGTGAGAAACTTTGGAGAGGACCACAGATGTGGGAAGATTTATTTTTTTGTGAATAAATGTTTAGAATTAAATTCATGAATCCAGAAGGATCTCTATTACAATCCCCAAAGAGTGCACTTTAAGTTGATGATTACTTCTATGCAAAGAAATCTTTATTCATAACTTAATCACTTGTTTATTTTTCAACAAGTTTTTAGTTATTTTTATATCTTTTTTTCCAAATAGTTCAAGAAAGACCACTACAAATGAGCAATATTTTGCACTGTTATACAATTTAATAAATCAGAAACTGATGACATATTGCTGTATTTTACTGATTTATCTATTTTTTTCGACCAAAAATACTTTGCTCTAATTAGGGGGTACTTGAATTAAAAAAATGTTCACAGGTGGTACATCACTAAAAAAAGGTTGAGAACCACTGTTCTTGTAACGATGTGGACGCATCTTAGATGCGCGTGGAGTTTCACCTCTCGATGCTAAGGACTGGAGCAAGCAGGATGAAGGTAGGAGCAAGTTTTAATTATAACATACAACAAAATAAAGGTGTGCCAATGCACCAGTAGCAGAATGCTAAGGTTAGCAAGGGTAGAGTTTACAAGTCCATCTAAGCGCGAGCAGGGCGCGCGAAAGCTAAGCTAAATCTTAGCAGGCTAAGTACAATAGGAGAAAACACACGTAACTGTCGCATGAGCAAACGAACCGACCAGAATGAACTCAGGTAGAAGGCGGACTTAAATACCAACACAACAATCAAAACCCGGTGTTCGTCCGAAAGTACGAGCAGGTGAAACAGATGATGAAAACCATGGTAACGAATGTAAACAAGGAAGTGCTCAAATAATGGTATCGGCAGAGTCCAAACATAAGAAAATACAAAAAGGACTTAAACAAGGACTAGAAACCGGATCATAACAGCTATAGCCTTTAAATCAGGGGTCTCAAACTCACTTTACCTGGGGGGCACTGGTTGCAAAGTCTGGGTGAGGCTGGGCCGTAAAAAAAGATTTCTAAAAAAAAATGTTGCATACTCCTCAGCATGTCTAGTTGTTTAATGACGTTTCACAGCAACTTTCTCTGTGCAAATAAGACGCGTCGAGGTGCCCCTGTGCTCAACAAAGAAATATTGCATCTCCCACTTTTCCTGGAATTTTCTTTGCTCATCACAAACATTTGTCTTTAATGCAGGCTTTGAAAAAGACTTGTTTAAGGTTGTGGAATATATTTGTATTTAGCCGACGCACAGAGAATAATGTTATTTCAGCAATGTGTGTCGTTCCGCTTTTCCTCCCTACAGCAACACGGCGGTCGGCGGGAAATAGGGATAGCGAGAGCAAAAAAGTGACAGCTCCAAGAGTGTTATCCGGTGTCATATAGAATTATATGTGGTATTCATCGTGTGAGGCAATGCAAATTAAACATTAAAAAAAACAAATAACGGTTTGAATTGGTCCAGGTTTTTTGGGACTGGTATTACTGACGGACAGGTATCGCGGTGTGACTGCAGCCAGGCACGTAAGAAAACCCTCGTTTTCATGGCAACGTCTCTGTCGCTTTCACTCATTTGCCGCTTTTCCACTAACGCAGGGGTGGGCAACCCAGAACGTTGAAAGCATACTTGCCAACCCTACCGGATTTTCCGGGAGACTCCCAAAATTCAGCGCCTCTCCCGAAAACCTCCCGGGTACAAATTTTCTCCCGAAATTCCGGCGAAGCTGGAGGCCATGCCTCCTCCAGCTCAATGCAAACTTGAGTGACGTGCACAAAGTGCGTGTCTGCCCAATGACTTTATAAATGTAGAATTATCGAGGGCGAGTTCTTGGTTTATTATGTGGGTTTATTGTTAGGCAGTTTCATCATCGTCCTCCCAGCGCGGTAAAACAACACACAACAACAGCAGTCCGAATGTGTCTATCTAAAGCAGTTTGTCTGCCAAACAGCAATGTGTTGTGACACTCTTAAACAGGACAATACTGCCATCTAGTGTACATGCATATGGTTAGAAAAACAAGGATGGAATATTCAACCCTCCACTCAACAATGAGTAGATGAGTGTTATTTTGTGGGTTCTTCCGAGGATGTCGTAGTCGTAATGATTTGTGCAGTCCTTTGAGACATTTGTGATTTGGGGCTATATAAATTAACATTGATTGATTGATTGATTGATTGATTGATTGATTGATTGATTGATTATGTGTGTGTAAATGCCCCACCCCCCACCTCCCGAAATCGGAGGTCTCAAGGTTGGCAAGTATGGTTGAAAGAGCCATTTTGGACCCAAATAACACATTCATATAAAACTCACAGGCCACAATAACATTAAACTTTCATATTAAGGTGGGGGCCGCAAAATACCGTCTCAGACCCCTGCTTTAAATAGAGCCCCTTTTTAGACTAGGGAGAGGGGAGGGGGGGGGCACAGGTCCGGTGACCATGGATGAAGTGTTGGCTTTCCAGAGTCGGGACCCGGGGATGGACCGCTCTCCTGTGCATCGGTTGGGGACATCTCTGCGCTGCTGACCCTTTTCCGTTTGGGATGTTCTCCTGCCGACCCCACTATGGACTGCACTCTCACTATTATGTTAGATCCACTATGGACTGGACTTTCACAATATTATGGTAGACCCACTCGACGTCCATTGCATCCGATCTCCCTTAGTCATAGTCATTCACATCGACATCCCACTGGGTTGTGAGTTTTTCCTTGCCCTTATGTGGGCTCTGAACCGAGGATGTCGTTGTGGCTTGTGCAGCCCTTTGAGACACTTGTGATTTATTGATTGATTGATTGATTTATGGTTGTTGGTTTGAGTCCGAGGTGTGTGTATGCACGACCACCGTTACACACCTGTGTAAACATTTTGAGCACCTTTTCCGCTATAACTGTCAAATGTTAGAGTAAATGTAAACATAAGACTCTCGTGCCAGCAGGCTTAAACGTTTACAGTGGGAAAAAATGGAGACCTTTACGGGGGATTATTACTGTGACACTCTGTGTGTTCCGGGGAGGATTAATCTTAGTGACTTTGGCAATCCCTGAACCTTCTAAAATTTGTGGACAGTCGGTACTCTCCGACCTTTGTGCCGTATGCTCAGTAAAAGCCAGGCAAGATGTGGCCATGAATAAATCATTTGCATAATTCAAACAGGAGGTGACTCATGCGAAGATTTAAGCCTATCGACTCTAAGAGGATGTTTAGCTCCATTTAGTGCCACTGTTTGTACACAAAGTGCGTGTGTGTGTGTGTGTGTGTGTGTGTGTGTGTGTGTGTGTGTGTGTGTGTGTGTGTCACATCCGGCTTATTAAAAAGGATATTGTCACTTAACAGAGTTTCATAGTCACTGTGCGCTTGTGGTATGTCAAGAAAGAAAGAGCGTGTGCTAACATGATCAATATGATGAAAATAGTCTTGGGTGATGTTGATTGAACGTCGACAGGAGGTTTCCAGTTGGACATTACCATCTAGTGGTGAGTGGGTAGAATGCAGGTATGATGGAAGGAATGCAGTAACACAGCCCTTTCATTGTGACAGGTTGAGTGTGAGCGATCGGAGGCCTATACTTTGTGATAATATACCCAACGTGTCTGCTAAAATGTTAGAAGTTGTGTATTTTCAAATACTGACGTAATTATCCGAAAAAAAAAAAAAATTGGTACGGATGTAGGAAAAAAAGGGCAAAAATTGGAATGTAATGAGAGAAATATTAAATGTTTTAACACTTAATTTATAAAAATTAACTTAAGTCACCTATAACACACACATTTGTCTTTGTATATACACATATGTATGTATGTGTATATATATAAACATATACATTTATATATGTGTGTATATATCCATCTATCCATTTTCTACCGCTTATTCCCTTTGGGGTCGCGGGGAGCGCTGGTGCTTATCTCAGCTACAATCGGGTGGAAGGCGGCGTACACCCTGGACAAATCGCCACCTCATCACAGGGCCAACACAGATAGACAGACAATATTCACACTCACATTCACACACTAGGGCCAATTTAGTGTTGCCAATCAACCTATCCCCAGGTGCATGTCTTTGGAAGTGGGAGGAAGCCGGAGTACCCGGAGGAACCCATGCATTCACGGGGAGAACATGCAAACTCCACACAGAAAGATTTCGAGCCCAGGATTGAACCCTGACTACTCAGAACCTTCGTAGTGTGAGGCAGACGCACTAACCCCTCTGCCACCGTGAAGCCCATGTGTGTATATGTATATATATATATGTGTATTACTTAAGTCACCTATAACACACAATTTTGTCTTTGTATATACACATATGTATGTATGTGGATTTACAAACCCCGTTTCCATATGAGTTGGGAAATAGTATTAGATGTAAATATAAACAGAATACAATGATTTGCAAATTCTTTTTTAATCCATATTCAATTGAATGCACTACAAAGACAAGATATTTGATGTTCAAACTCATAAACTTTATTTTTTTTTGCAAATAATAATTAACTTAGAATTTAATGGCTGCAACACGTGCCAAAGTAGTTGGGAAAGGGCATGTTCACCACTGTGTTACATCACCTTTTCTTTTAACAACACTCAATAAATATTTGGGAACTGAGGAAACTAATTGTTGAAGCTTTGAAAGTGGAATTCTTTCCCATTCTTGTTTTATGTAGAGCTTCAGTCGTTCAACAGTCCGGGGTCTCCGCTGTCGTATTTTACGCTTCATAATACATCACACATTTTCGATCGGAGACATGTCTCGACTGCAGGCGGGCCAGGAAAGTACCCGCACTCTTTTTTCACGAAACCATGCTGCTGTAACACGTGCTGAATGTGGCTTGGCATTGTCTTGCTGAAATAAGCAGAGGCGTCCATGAAAAATACGGCACTTAGATGGCAGCATATGTTGTTCCAAAACCTGTATGTACCTTTCAGCTTTAATAGTGCCTTCACAGATGTGTAAGTTACCCATGCCTTGGGCACTAATACACCCCCATACCATCACAGATGTTGGCTTTTGAACTTGGTGTCGATACCAGTCTGGATGGTTCGCTTCCCCTTTGGTCCGGACGACATAGAACACTTTTCCACTTTGCATCAGTCCATCTTAGATGATATCGGGGCCAGAGAAGCCAGCGGCGTTTCTAGGTGTACCTCACCCCATCCTTTCTTGTGAAAGACTGAGCATTTTTGGAAAGCTGTTTTTATACCCAATCATGGCACCCACCTGTTCCCAATTAGCCTGCACACCTGTGGGATGTTCCAAATAAGTGTTAGATGAGCATTCCTCAACTTTATTAGTATTTATTGCCACCTTTCCCAACTTCTTTGTCATGTGTTGCTGGCATCAAATTCTAAAGTTAATGATTATTTGCAACAAAAAAAAATGTTTATCAGTTTGAACATCAAATATGTTGTCTTTGTAGCATAGTCAACAGAATATGGGTTGAAAAGGATTTGCAAATCATTGTATTCCGTTTATATTTACATCATTGGGGCGGCATAGCTCGGTTGGTAGAGTGGCCGTGCCAGCAACTTGAGGGTTGCAGGTTCGATTCCCGCTTCCGCCATTCTAGTCCCTGCCGTTGTGTCCTTGGGCAAGGCACTTTACCCACCTGCTCCCAGTGCCACCCACACTGGTTTAAATGTAACTTAGATATTGGGTTTCACTATGTAAAGCGCTTTGAGTCACTAGAGAAAAGCGCTATATAAATATAATTCACTTCACACTTCTAACACAATTTCCCAACTCATATGGAAACAGGGTTTGTATATATATATATATATATATATATATATATATATATATATATATATATATATATATATATATATTTATATATACCATATCAAAACGCCCCCCACCCCCACCCCCACCCCCCCATACTTGACATGTCAAATCAACAGTTATGGACTTAAGTTGCGGTTTGCAGTGGCCTCGTTTTGATTAAATGGTTTCTTGTGAGTGCAAAGTTCAGTGCCAAGACCAGATTAAGTGGACAAGTGTAACCCTCTTAAAGCGCACTTTCATGAGAAGTCTAAGATTCCGTGGACGTGACTTCTTTTACAGGAAAGGGGGGACTAGGATGGTTCTGCCAGCGCTTCACTTTAAAACTTTACATTTGTTCCCTAATCACTCTTGCTACGCCACCTCTGCTCTTTCTGTCTGTCTACTCTGCACTATTTCTTTCCTGGCCCATAAGCCCCGTCAGCTCTCATTAGTGGCTGTGTGTCAGCGTGTATGACGTTGTTGAGCGCTCTTTGGGGGCCCATCCTTCTCGGCTCTGCCATTACCCTGAACCCCCCGCTGCTCCTGCATGGGAGGCTCAAACTACTGCTGATGCTCAGGTCAGATATTTTTTATTCGTGGAATGATAGTGGGGAGAGACCATACATATGTTCCCACACAGTGCTAGGAAGTGGCCTTTTCCAAAGAACCAGGGCCAGGACTAGCATAAAGATCGCCTGGATGACCAACATAAAGGCTTCAAAACAATATATTTAAACACAACTTAGACAGCCAACATGGTGGAACGCTACACACAACTTGTATAAATATAAAAACAAAACATTAAATTACATAAGGAAAAAAATACATAAATCACAAAAGTTGACTATCACTGTTAGAATAATTATGTATATATTATCACACTAACTTTAGAATGCTTAAAGTCTGTTGCTTTAGTTATTAGCTATTGTGCTCAAGTTAGACTTTTTTTCTAATCTATGCAAGGACAAAACTTCTTGTCTGAGCGGTGGCCTCAGCCACATGATGTTATCATAGTTTTGGCTCACTGGCAGCCAAGGACTTCGGAGACTTCGGCATGGATGGGATGACAGCACGCAGACGAGACAGAGACTTCAAGGATCTCAATGAAGATAAGATGACAACACGCGGATGAACTCTGCGACAAGGCAAAATCACATTCCGTCACGTAAATTGCGTCCTGGACCTACTTTGCATAATATACGTGACCACTCCTTTTAGAGGCAGCTTCAGTGATGTTGACTATGGAACTCTGAATAAAAAGGAGAACGCGGCAACTGGACCTTAGAGCGTAGGGCGAGACTGTAACTAAGTGTGCAGTGCCCGCGTTCTCCTCATGAGCCCTATTTAACTCTGTGTCTGCTTGATTCCTTGCTTCTTGTCTGATTAATAGATGTCACCAGTGTTTCAACCTGACATCTTCTTGGTCCTTCGAGCCGGATCCCAACAAGTCTGACGATTCCAGCCGGGTGAGTAAAATTGGAAGACCATGGCACCCACATCTCCCATTGAGGAGCTGATTTTCTTCACCCCGGGCTGGGATCGGAATGACTGACGGGAACCGAGGACAAGAGGAAGGAACGCAGATTTCACTGAGTACATTTTGAGTTACAAAGATAAAAAGCGTGTAACTGAGGGTTATGACGCATAAAAGAAAAAAGCGACGCATAGAAAAAGTGTGTAACTAAGGGTTACGACACAGAAAAAGCGTGTGACTAAGGGTTACGACGCAAAAACAAACCCTGTGAATCCTAGGCTCTAAACAGGTGAAAAGGCCAAAGAATCAGAAAGACGGCAGAGTGCACAAAGAATGGAAATTCTTTAAGATTCAACATTGAAAATAAGCCAAATTAAGGACCTCGGAGTCCACGTAAAAACCGACAATTAATGAAAACTCTGTAAGATTCAACATTGAAAATAAGCCAAATTAAGGACCTCGGAGTCCACGTAAAAACCGACAATTCTAAAACAAAAGAGGCCATAAAAGGACGACTGAGTCCTCGGGATCCGAAAATTCAAGTAGAAGGAGTGTGAAAGGTGTGAACGTGAGAGTGTGTGGGAGTGATCGCCACAAGGCCATCATTCCATACTAAAGTTGTGAGAAGTAATAGTGGGTTATTGTGGAAACTCTATGTAAGACACCTCCACTTGGGGATAAAACCTCCAGCAGAAGTGACGTGTACCACAATAATAAATTAAACCACTATCTTACAACAAAGACAAAAGTAATCCTTAAAAGTTCGGCTCTGTAGGGGACGACGGATTACTCCAAATTCTCAAAATGGGAAAGGGGACAAGTAAACCAAAGGATTAGTCCAAAAGATAAGTTTAAATGTAAAAACTGGAAAGCAAGAGAAAAAACTAATCCAGACTTACTGAAGTTTCTCAACCTCAAAACATGAATTTACCGGTAGTAGGTGATATAGTAAACAACAATCAAGGTTATTCAGCATTACTAGGTCAGGAGACATCCAAATCTCCAAAGACTACACCAAAAGACAAAGAAAATGATCAGAGTGATCATAAGGTCATACTAAATTAAAAGATTAAGAAAGACGCATGACATATGGTTTTGGATTGTTTTTGACCTTGTTGTATTTTATAAGACTAATTCGTTTTGAATTGATGTGTTGTTAAGGAGAGAAATAGATGTATTAAATGTAAGTTTTATTGTGAGTAGTGTAGAGAAAGAGAGAGAAGTAAAAATAGATGAAGAATTGGGAAGAAATCAATGTATATTTAAATATATATGAATAAGAATAATTTGACGCAAAATGGAATAAACTAATGCGTACGACAGATAATGTGGGGATATTGAAATAAGAGATTAAGAGAATGTAGACTGAAGATATACATGAATGTTTGTGGATATAAACAGCGCTGTTATATATGCAAATATATATATGTATATTTTTAAAATAATGGAACAAATAAAAACGTAGATTATTAACTATAATAAGAGTTTATATGTATAGCATGATAAAGTGGTATACATTGTTATTAGCTGAGGAAAGAAGAAGAGGGAAAATAAAGGGCTAAGAGAAATGAAAGTTAAAGTAAAAAGTAAAGTACCAATGATTGTCACACACACTAGGTGTGGTGAAATTTGTCCTCTGCATTTGACCCATCTCCTTGTTCACCCCTGGGAGGTGAGGGGCGGTAGTGGGCAGCAGCAGTGGCCGCGCCAGGGAGTTTATGAGATAGGCCCAGTTAAGAGAAGAAATAGGCAAATTGTAGGGGAAGATAGTGAGGAAGAGGTACAGACCGAAGCCACCACATCCAGCGCTTCAACAATAACAAAATGCAGATTAGCCTTAAACAAATTTAAAAAATCCACCGCCATACAGTGAAAGCGTATCGGAACAACCAACAATATATGTATATAAGATCAAAAAGGGACCCAAAAAGAACGCAGCCAACCAAAATAGTAGATAACAATGACAACGACAGCAGTTATGCTGCATGATGGTGTTTTGGGAAAGAAGGACACTTCGTACAAGACTGTCCTGAGAAGAAAAGAAAAACAGTCTTTGAGTTTTGTTCGCCTTATCTCTTGGGATAAGGCGCACACACACCCAAGTGTATGTGTGTACGCCGCATTAGGAGTGGAGGTTTGAAAATAGATTTATAATGTGTAATACAATTCTTAGGTTGTATTATTAATTTTTGGGGGGAGGGATATTTGCAAGTACACCGTACATCTGGGTGCCGAGCTAAGATGAGATAATGGCATAAGATAGAAAATAAAAGGAGGTATGGCAATCACAACAGCTAACAGTTAGCTTTAGACTTTTGATAGTATGCGAGTTATAAACGAACGGGAATAAATGCATGCTTTTATTTTGTAGTATATTGCACACGACAGGAAGTTAGAGTGCACAAGTGAAAAGTATGGCATGACAGCATACTGGAATGTAACTGACAGACACAAATGATAGTTTAAAAAGCCCAAGACGCAAGAATCAGTAAAATAATGACATTTAAATGATGTGCTGAGTAAATAGCACTATTTTCTCAGTCGGTGCAAGGGCAGGAGAATTACTATAACCATTACAATGTTTTGCTTTGAATATTGTTGAATAATAATTACAAATAAAAAATATGAAGTAATTGAAGAATGTTTCTTCTGAGTTATAAAATTATAGTTTAATTCACTTAGACAGTTTTTGTGGGTTTAAAATGTTACTTAAAATTACATGAAGTACTAAGTATAACATTTGAATTAGGAATATTGACTAGTGTTTATTAGGACAATAAATGCTGTAATTTTAAACATCAAATGCAGGATTTGGACAAATATCACAGTGATTGATATCAGTAATCAATTAATCAATCAATCAATGTTTACTTATATAGCCCTAAATCACTAGTGTCTCAAAGGGCTGCACAAACCACTACGACATCCTCGGTAGGCCCACATAAGGGCAAGGAAAACTCACACCCAGTGGGACATCGGTGACAATAATGACCCAGTGGGACGTCGGTGACAATGATGACTATGAGAACCTTAGAGAGGAGGAAAGCAATGGATGTCGAGCGGGTCTAACATGATACTGTGAAAGTTCAATCCATAATGGATCCAACACAGTCGCAAGAGTCCAGTCCAAAGCGGATCCAACACAACAGCGAGAGTCCCGTTCACAGCGGAGCCTGCAGGAAAACATCCCAAGCGGAGGCGGATCAGCAGCGCAGAGATGTCCCCAGCCGATACACAGGCGAGCAGTACATGGCCACCGGATCCGACCGGACCCCCTCCACAAGGGAGAGTGGGACATAGGAGAAAAAGAAAAGAAACGGCAGATCAACTGGTCTAAAAAGGGAGTCTATTTAAAGGCTAGAGTATACAAATGAGTTTTAAGGTGAGACTTAAATGCTTCTACTGAGGTGGCATCTCGAACTTTTACCGGGAGGGCATTCCAGAGTACTGGAGCCCGAAATGAAAACGCTCTATAGCCCACAGACTTTTTTTGGGCTTTGGGAATCACTAATAAGCCGGAGTCCTTTGAACGCAGATTTCTTGCAGGGACATATGGTACAATACAATCGGCAAGATAGGATGGAGCTAGACCATGTAGTATTTTATACGTAAGTAGTAAAACCTTAAAGTCACATCTTAAGTGCACAGGAAGCCAGTGCAGGTGAGCCAGTACAGGCGTAATGTGATCAAACTTTCTTGTTGTCAAAAGTCTAGCAGCCGCATTTTGTACCAACTGTAATCTTTTAATGCTAGACATGGGGAGACCCGAAAATAATATGTTACAGTAATCGAGACGAGACGTAACAAATGCATGGATAATGATCTCAGCGTCTTTAGTGGACAGAATGGAGCGAATTTTAGCGATATTACGGAGATGAAAGAAGGCCGTTTTAGTAACGCTTTTAATGTGTGCCTCAAAGGAGGCACACGTGTCGCCTTGTTTAGTTGTTTGGTTGTCAAATGTTAGAGTTGTATTATTAAATAGAGGTCGGTGTCTAGCAGGACCGATAATCAGCATTTCCGTTTTTTTGGCGTTGAGTTGCAAAAAGTTAGCGGACATCCATTGTTTAATTTCATTAAGACAAGCCTCCAGCCGACTATAATCTGGCGTGTTGGTCAGCTTTAGGGGCATGTAGAGTTGGGTGTCATCAGCATAACAGTGAAAGCTAATACCGTATTTGCGTATGATGTCACCTAGCGGCAGCATGTAGATGCTGAAGAGTGCAGGGCCAAGGACCGAACCCTGGGGAACTCCACACGTTACCTTAACGTAGTCCGAGGTCACATTGTTATGGGAGACACACTGCATCCTATCAGTAAGATAAGAGTTAAACCAAGACAGGGCTAAGTCTGACATACCAATTCGTGTTTTGATACGTTCTAATAAAATATTATGATCGACGGTATCGAAAGCAGCGCTAAGATCGAGGAGCAGCAACATAGATGACGCATCAGAATCCATCGTTAGCAATAGATCATTAGTCATTTTTGCGAGGGCTGTCTCCGTGGAGTGATTTGCCCTGAAACAGGATTGAAAGGTTTCACATAGATTGTTAGACGCTAAGTGTTCATTTAACTGCTCCGCAACAATTTTTTAGAGGATTTTTTAAATAAAAGGAAGGTGAGACACTGGTCGGTAGTTTACCATGAGGTCAGGATCGAGGTTAGGTCTTTTAAGAAGAGGATGAATAACCGCTTTTTTGAATGCTCGGGGAACAGTGCCCGAGGAAAGTGATAAGTTTATAATATTTAGCACTGATGGACCTAATAATACAAAGAGCTCCTTGATCAGTTTCCCAGGAAGTGGGTCAAGTAAACATGTTTGTTTTATTCCATTTACACGTTGTAACAATTCCTCTAATGTTATTTCCTCAAAACAAGAGAAACTATTTTGGAGGGCAGTATCCGCCGTATATACAATCGTGTCAGTGTTAATAGAATCCAGTTGTAGCTGGGACGCATTGTCTTTAATCTCCTTTCTAATGACTTCAATTTTCTTACTAAAGAATTGCATAAAGTCATCAGCTGAGTGGGTGGAGCTACTGGAAGGAGTCCCTTGTTGGGTTAGCGATGCTACCGTACTAAACAAAAATTTAGGATCGTTTTTATTACGGTGGATGAGATTTGAGTAATATTTAGCTTCAGCTAAGGTAAGCATGTGTTCATAACTTATTAAACCATCACTCCATGCTTGATGGTGCACCTCAAGTTTAGTCGTGCGCCATTTGCGTTCCAGCTTTCTACATAATAATTTCTGAGCTCTAGTTTCTTCTGTAAACCACAGGGTACGCTTTTTTGGAGCCTTTTTTAACTTTAGCGGTGCTATGTTATCAATGGTTTCGCGCAGGGCGTCGTTAAAGTTGTTAGTGAGGTTATCAATAGAGCTCACATACTTTGGGAATGGTGCCATTACCGAGGGCAGTAGGTCAGCAAGAGTTGTCGTTGTGGCCGTATTAATGTTGCGGCTGCTATAGCAGTTATTATTATTATTAGTTTGCCGAACATGCGTCTGAACCTCGAATTTTATAAGGTAATGATCGGACAATATTTTAGTATACGGGAGTATCGTAACTTTGGAAATGGTGATACCCCTGACAAGCACTAGGTCTATCGTATTACCGTTGCGATGCGTGGGTTCATTTATTATTTGTGTGAGACCACAGCTATCAATTATAGTCTGGAGCGCTACGCACGGTGGGTCCGATGGGGTATTCATATGGATATTAAAGTCCCCCATTATGATTATATTATCGGCGTGTGTCACTAGATCAGCAACGAACTCTGAGAATTCATTGATAAAATCTGGATAGGGCCCTGGGGGGCGGTAGATAACAGCCAGGTGTAGAGGCAGCGGTGTGACAGACCTCATAGTAAGCACCTCAAACGATTGATATTTATTATTTATGTTAGGACTAAGGTTAAAGTTTTCGTTGTATATTAGTGCGACCCCCCCCACCCCTTTTAAGAGGACGGGCAATATGCGCATGTGTAAAGTTAGGAGGACATGCCTCGTTTAGCGCAAAAAAGTCGTTTGGTTTAAGCCAGGTTTCGCTGAGACCGATGACGTTAAGATTGTTGTCTCTGATGATATCATTAACTAACAACGTTTTGGGAGACAATGATCTTATGTTTAAAAAAACCTATATTATAGGTAGTGGGCTGTTTTAGGGAATTTTTGATCAAATTATCCGTAGTAGCGATATTAATAATGTTGTGTTTATTATGCCCAGTGCATTTAGTTTAATTACGACCATATCTAGGAATTGATACGACGGGAATTTTCCGATTGTTTGTTTGTTGCTTTGATAAACTGCACGCATCATAGTTAGCCACCTCAGTAAAACACATGTCCAACTCTGAAACACTCAAAGCAGAAAAAAATTGTCCTAATTTAACTGACTCCTTACCCAGACCAGTAGTCTCGCATCTTCCATTTAAATCCGGCTTCAGGATGGAGGGAAGTGGTGTTCTGTGGGGATTAGCCTTCTGCTTTGTTTTTAGCCCCGCTCGGCATCCGCGTTTCCGATCACACCGCTGGCGTCTGCTCCGTAGACGGCCCCCGCTGCTACTATACTCCCCTGCTTCACAGGCCGCTGGATGTAGCCGTCGAAGTATTCCCGTGCTAGTTAGCAGGTCTAGCAAGCACGCGTCTATCAGTCCAAAACGGCCCGATATGTCCACATCCAGAAGTGTCTGGCGGTCGTACGTGATCACGGAGTGACCACGATGTGAGCCAGCCATAAAGTTTTGTAGAATGCATTCTTCTCGGTACCAATACATAGAGAAAGTCAATTTTTGTTTGCATTTACTTATAAAGGGAAAAGATACACCTATACAAGATTCAAGGGCATGTGGAAAGTCCGACAATCTATTCACAAGCAATACATGCAAGCATGTCCAAATTTGACCCTCCAGGAGGATGACAAAAGTCCTGATATACGTAAATGACATGTTATTAGCATCACCAAATAAGGAAACCTGTAGAAAAGATACATTAGCCTTATTATATCCTCTACATTGTAAAGGACACAAAATAAACAAAACATCTAGGACATTCTCTGAACAAAGATGGACGCACGATTGTGGAAAGTAGAAAAACAGCAGTACTACAAGTACAAAAACCACAAACAAATAAGCAAATGATGTAATTTTTAGGATCAACTAATTACTGTAGAAGTTGGATACCAAATTATGCTGAAATAGTAGCTCCATTAGGTAAATTAATGTATGAAAAAGATTTACAAATGTCAACACCTGTAGAGTGGAATTTAGAAGATAAAGCAGCATTTTGTGAAATAAAAATAGAATAGGATGTACGGTTGTTACAGCAACTGAAGCTGTAAATTACTCAATGCAAGCTGCACAACTAGTAGCACAAAAGTATGTAAATTAATAAAAGATCAAAATGCCACAATACACACAGATATTTTCAACAGTACACACATTTGCACAACACTGGCAAAATAGAGGAATGATTATGTTAACAGGAAAACCTGTAAACACATGGAGAACTATTAAAAGAATGATTAAAAGCGGTACAGTTACAGGCTAAAATAGCAATGTGAAAATGTGCGGCACACACCAAAGGAATGGATGCAATATCACGTTTGCGAACAAAACAGCAAAACAAACAGCAGAAGAAGAAATTCAAGTTTTTAAACTACAAACGAGTGACATGAATAATGATATACTAAAAGGCATGCAACAACAAAGTACTCCAAAAGAAAAAGATGAATGGATAAAAAATAAATAAATAAAAATAAAAAACGGAACAGAGAAGACATCTACTGTATGTATGTCCAGACAATAAACCAATCTTACCAGACATCTGTATAAGTGGGCCGCAGTATTGAGTCATGATTGTACTCATGCCTCAACAGGAGGTATGGTGACCCTTATACAGATTTACTATACTACCTACAGCTTTTATTCTTATTCAAAAAAATTTTGTAAGGCATACATGACCTGTGTGAGGCCAATTCCCCAAACCACAACACCAGTTCCCAACATCTATGTATGGATTTTATTGAACTAAATAGGAGTGAAGAAAAACAGTATTGTCTGGTCATAGTAGATTGATTGATTGATTCAAACTTTTATTAGTAGATTGCACAGTTCAGTGCATATTCCGTACAATTGACCACTAAATGGTAACACCCGAATAAGTTTTTCAACTTGTCTAAGTCGGGGTCCACATTACTCAATTCAGATGCATTTTCAAAGTGGGTAGAAATATTTTCTAAAGGAAAAGCAGATGCGCTAACAGTAGCAAGAGCATTATGCAAAGATATAATACCAAGATAGAGTATAACTAAATCTATCAAGTGACAATGGACCTCATTTTGTAAATCAATTAATCAAGAATAAGAAGCTATTTAACCAACAGGAATCAATATGTGAAGATGGGTGAAAATAGGTCAAGACGACTAGATATAGCTTGTTTTGTACCCCAGGGATCAATACTGGGACCAAGATTGTTTAATTTTTATATAAACGAAATTTGTGAAATTAAAAAGGACTTGAAGTTAGTTTTATTTGCAGACAACACAACTGCTTTCTGTTCAGGAGAGAACATACAAATAATAGCAGAAGAAATGAACAAATACAAAATAAAAAATGGTTTGATAAAAACAGACTCTTTGAACATCAGTAAAACAAAAATAATGCTATTTGGTAACAGTAGAAAAGAGCATCATACAAATAGACGGAGTAGATATTGAAAGGGTAAAAGTAACCAGATTTTGGGGAGTATTAATAAATGATAAAATGAACTGGAAATCTCATATACAAAATATACAACATAAGGTGGCCAAAAACATTTCAAATATGGGGAAATAACTATAAATGTGCGCTACATTCGTTAGCGGTATTACACAAAAGATCAATTAGACTGATACATAATGTTGGATATAGAGAACATGCAATTTATTTATTGAGTAAAAAATATTAAAATTTGGTGGTAAAATTGCAAACTGCTAAAATGATGTACAAATCAAAGTATAACCTGCTACCAAAGAATGTACAACAATTCTTCTCAACTAAAGAGGAGAAATATGACCTAGGAGGGAAATCTAATTTAAAACATTTGTATGCACGTACAACACTTAAAACCTTTAGCATATCAGTATGTGGAATTAAATTTTTGTGTTATAATGTCTACACAAGCATGGAAAAACTTTTAAACGTTGTCAACAAAAAAGTAAAATCACATGGAAAGGCACTTTTACTTCCGGTTCAGATCTTTCCGGTTTGCATACTAAAGTTTTTTAACAAATGTTACCTTTTTTTTTGCTGCTTTCACAACCGTACACCTCACAGTCATTCAAATTGCCACGTGACACATGCCAACTGTGAGCACGCTAACGTACGCATGCAAAAATTTTCAGCTAATTTCACTTTTTTCATTTAATTTGGTACACACGACAACTGTCAGCATGCTAAAGTTCACATGCTGCCTTTTTTAGCTAATTTTACAATTTTTTCGGCTCATTTGGCAGCCGTACACCTTACAGTCCTTTGACTTGGTACGTGACACATGCTAACTGTTGGCATGCTAACTGTTAGCATGTTAGCTTTTTTTTTTGTGCCATTTTTCAACCCTTTTCCAGTCATATAACTTGGAACTGACAAATGTGAACTGTTAGCATGCTAAAACTAGCATTTGTGCTAATATTTATTAATATTGGTATTAAATTTAATGGATTATGACTATATTATTTATTAGTATTTTCCATTCTCTCCAGTGGAAATGTTTCAGGTGAGACCTGGGATCCCAGCAGTCACAAAGTGTGTATCCTTGTGTGTATTTTCAATGTCGCCTTTGCGCTGAATTGACTCCCGCAGGTGTTGCTTGATAAGGGTTTCTCTCCTGTGTGAGTCCTCATGTGCATCTTGAGGGCGACGGTGCTGCTCAGCCGCTACTCGCACACACCGAAAGGGTACGGCTTCTCGCCCGTGTGAGTCATCGAGTGAACCTTCAGCGCCGTGGTGCTGCTCAGCCGCTTGCCGCGGAAGTCGCAGGTGTACGGCTTGTCGCCCGTGTGGGCCCTGGCGTGGCTCTTCAGCGCAGTCTTGGCTCGGAAGGTGGCGCTGCAGGTGTGGCACCAGAAGGGTTTCTCCCCCGTGTGGGTCCTGGTGTGGACCTTGAGGGCCGTGGCGCTGCTCAGTCTTTTCTCGCACAGGTCGCAAGGGTACGACTTCTCGCCCGTATGAGTCCTGATTTGGACCCTCAGCGCCGTCTTGTCGCCAAACCTTTTCTGGCAGCGGCCGCAGGGGTAAGGTTTCTCTCCCGTGTGGATATTCATGTGTCGGTTCAACATGGCGGTAACTGTAAATCTATTCCTGCAGATGCCACAGGGATAGGGTTTCTCTCCGGTGTGGCTCATTATATGTAGTCTCAGAGTGGTTTCATTGTAAAAAAAATATTTTCCTGCACGGGCTACAAAGACACTGCTTTTCCCCCGTGCAGATTTTGGTACGTGCATACTGACTGTAACTGCTGGCACCCACGAGAACAGGTTTGATTTTGGCTTCTACATTTGTGCTTAAGTCCAAATACTGACAACTTTCCTGACAAACAGGACGAAAATACTTATCGTCCATCCCTTGCTTTGTTTCCAGCTGCTGACTGCTGCAGGGTTCCTCTTTAACACACGGAGGCCCGCGGTCCTCTTCTACTCCTTTTGAACCTGCTTGGAAACTCCGCTTGCTTGGAGAGATCTTGTTTTTGGAGGTCTAAAGGAACAAATAAGAGATAGTTATAACTACACTTATTCCAAGTTTATAGATGTCTTATGAGAAGTGTTGTTGTAGTAAAAAAAAGTAAATACTGTAAGTAGTTTTTCCATCACAAAAGAGATTTACACCCGTGTTTCCAATATGCACATTGAAGTTGGTGATTACAAAAAAGTATTTAGTCTCCCACCGATTGTGCAAGTTCTCCCACTTAAAATGATGACAGAGGTCTGTAATTTTTGTCATAAGTACACTTTAACTGTGAGAGACAAAATGTGAAAAAAAAATCCAGGAATTCACATTGTAAGAATTTTAAAGAATTTATTTGTAAATTATGGTGGAAAATAAGTGTTTGGTCAACCATTCAAAGCTCTCACTGATGGAAGGAGGTTTTGGCTCAAAATCTCACAATACTTGGCCCCATTCATTCTTTCCTTAACACGGATCAATCGTCCTGTCCCCTTAGCAGAAAAAAAGCCCCAAAGCATGATGTTTCCACCTCCATGCTTCACAGTAGGTGTGGTGTTCTTGGTATGCAACTCAGTATTCTTCTTCCTCCAAACACGACGAGTTAAGTTTATACCAAAAAGTTCCATTTAGGTTTCATCTGACCACATGACATTCTCCCAATCCTCTGCTGTATCCTCCATGTATCCTTTTGGTATAAACTCACATTCTGTCTCTCACAGTTGAAGTGTACCTATGATGAAAATTACAGACCTTTGTCATCATTTTAAGTGGGAAAACTTTCACAAGGTTGGCTGACTAAATACTGTTTTGCCCCACTGTATGTCTGTAAGTAGAAAGAACATTTGCAGTGTGAGGTACATTTTTTGGCGGTACAATATAATTTGTTAAACATTTGCAATAGTTTAAAATTATTGTGTTGCTAATATTTGTTAGGTTGTCAATTGGGTCGAGCCAATCTGTATCCTGTGTGCCTGTATAACTTTTTTCAGTTTATACCAGACTGTATTGTTGATGTGACATGATTCTTACATGTTCATGTGTTTATTAATCTACTTTCTTTTTTTAATAAAAGAAATAATAATCTACTTTCTTTTTAAATTCATTTAATGTAATTTATTTTAAATGAAAAACATGAAATGATGTACTTTCTTTTCATTTAATTTGTTTTGTTTAATAAAAAAAGGAATAATGTATCTTTTTTAATAATGCATTTTTTATTTTTTCTCTTTTAAATATGAAAATAACATTTCACTAGATTTGTATTTATAAATATAATTTACTTATTTAAGATAATGAAGTAATTTCTTTTTTGGTATTTTAAAAAAAGATATATATGTAATTTATATTTATTTTTGTTAAAAAAATAATAATGTACTTTCTATTATAACAAAACAATAATGTACTTTATTTTTTAATAAAAAACATTTAATAATGTACTTTCTTTTTATTTAATATTATTTTTTATATGAAAATAATAATGTACTTATTTATTATTCTTTATTTTTCTCATAAAAACAATATTTTTTTTCTTTTAAATAAATACATGTAGTACACTTGATATTTACTTATTTATTAGTACTTTCGGTTTTATTGTATATTTATTCAATAAAATGATCATGTATTTTGTATTATTCATTTTATAACAAAAAATTATACTTCTTTTTGTAAATCAAAAATAATTATGTACTTTATTTTTTAATAATACATTAATACTTTACTTTCTTTTTAATATAGTACTTTATATTTATTGAATTTATTTTTTTAAATACAAAATATGAATGTACTTATTTAGTATTCTTTCTTTTTTTGATAAAAACAAAAACATCTTTTTCTCTTTTAAATAAAAAATAATACACTTGATGTGTATTTATTTTTAAATAAAAAATATAATTATTTTTTGGGGAAATAATAAAGTACTTTCTTTTTTAATAAAACATTTAATAATGCACTTCATTTTTATTTATTTATCTTTTTTAATAAAAACATAAAAATTTACTTTTTTATTATTGTTTATTTTTTTACATGCTTTTTTTCTCTCTTTAAAAAAATACACTTGACCTATATTTATTTTTTTAATAAACAAAAAAAATTAATTCAATTTTTTTTTAAGTAATAAAGTACTTTCTTTTTTGGTATTTGTTTTCAATAAAAATTTATTTTCTTTTAATTCATTTTAAAACCCAAAAATATTATTGTATACTTTATTTTATTAAATTAAATTAAAATAATAATGAACTTTCTTTTTTAATAAAACATTTAAAAATGTACATACTTTTATTTAAAAAAATGTAATAATGTACTTTCTTTTTATTTCATTATTTTTTAAATGCAAAATATGAATGTACTTATATAGTATTCTTTCTGTTTTTTATAAAAAAATATGTTTTCCCTTCTAAATAAAAAATAATAATACATTTGATTTTTCTTTATTTCTAAATAAAACATAATTACTTATTTAAGATAATAAAGTACTTTCTTTTTTAATAAAACATTTAATAATGTATTTTCTCATTAAAAATGTAACAATAAAAATATTAAAACAATATTATTGTGTCTTTTTTTATATATATTTCTCTGTTTTGAATAAATAATAATAATATACTTGACCTATATTTTTGGGGGGGGAAAAAATGTTAATTTACTTTTTCTAAATAATTAAGTACTTTTCTTTTGTTATTTCTTTTCATTAAAAGTTTGTTTTATTTTATTTATTTTATAACCAAAGAATTAAATGATTTACTTTCTTTAATTAAATAAAAAAGGATGTACTTTAGTTAAAAAAAAAACATTTAATAACGTACTTTGTTTTTATTTCTTTTTTTTAAATACAAAATGTGAATGTACTTATTTATTTTTATTTCTTCAATAAAAAAATATATAATTATTTTCTCTTTTAAATAAAATACTTGATTTGTATTTATTTTTCAAAGAAAAAAAATTAATTTCCTTTTTTTAAGTATTAAAGTACTTTTTTGTATTTTTTCAATAAAAAAAAATGTGGTTTATTGTATTAATTTTATAAACAAAAAAATTAATTATGTACTTCCTCTTATTAAATAAAAATATATAATTTACTTTATTTATTAAAAACATTTAATAAAGTACTTAATTTTTTAATGTATTTTTTAAATTGAAAAATAATAATGTACTTGTTTTTTATTTCTCTTTTTAATTAAAAGTATAGTGTTTTGTCTTTTAAATAATAATAGAAATACACTTGTTTGTTTTTTTAAATAAAAATAAAAATTTACTTTTTTGAAATAATAAAGCGCTTTCTTTTTTGGTATTTTTTTTTACAAAAATAATCTTGTATTTTACTTTATTAATTTTATAACAAAAATAAAGGTGTTTTGTTTTTTAAATAAAATACAATGATGTACCTTCTTTTTAAATTATTATTTTTATTTAAAAAATGACTACTATCTTTTTTCTTTTTTTTTTAAACAAATAAATAATAATGTACTTTTTCACAAAAAAAAACTATGTACTTTTATTTTTTATTAATTTATTTTAATTAGTAAAATCCATTTTATATTTGTATTTAATTTTTTAAAAACAAAAAATAACATACTACACCTTTGTGTTTAGTTTTAAAGTAACTTAATAGTGGAAACTATCAATAAACAACCTTAAGTTGAAAGTATTTTCATCTCTAATTCTCATTTCTGCTTATCTGCTAAACTCACTTCCAACATTCAGGAAGGGCAGAATAAAAAATGTAAACAAAGCGGGGTGTAAAAAGTGCAGTCTGTGTTGGATTGAAGTAGTAAAAAGAGCAACAACAACGACAAAATGATGTAGCAAGAAAAAGCCAATCACATGGCACCAATCAGCCAATTAAAGTTTGTGCAAATATACCTTGATTGTTGGTTTTGTCCAGACTCTGCTTCAGTTTTACGTCCTGGTGTGTCCTCCATCAGGACTCTGGATGACCCGTTGCTTTGCGTTCTTGGCTCTCGTCAACATCCGAGCTGAGTAAACAAGGCCATTTTTTTTCACAGTGGGATTTTTTGACGTGACTCTGACCGTTACCGTGGCTACCGTCCAGAGAGGCACTGTCCCTGTTAGAAGTTTCCGGATCAATAGGTCCAAAGGTGTCCCGCTTCTGCTTGACTTCCAGCTCTTCTCCGTCTCCACTGGTGCAGGGTTCATCATTAATTTGAGGACCTTCTTCTTGGTCTACATTGAGCCAGGAAGACCCGCTAAGAACTTCCTGTTGCTTGTGTTGCTGTTCAGGGACTAATGGAAATAAAGGGAAGGTTATTGCTGCCCTGAGACAAAGTTACACTGAACGAAAATATAAAAACTTTTGCTTTGCTTTTGTGCTCATTTTTCAAGAGTTAAAATCTTTGACTATATACACAATATACCTATTCCTCTCAAATATTGTTCACAAATCTGTCTAAATAAGTTGGCACGCTGACTGCAGGAATGTCCAACAGAGCTATTGCCCGTGAATTTAATGTTCATTTCTCTACAAAAAGCCATATCCAAGGGCGTTTCAGAGAATTTGGCAGTACATCCAACCGGCCTCACAACCCACACCAGCCCAGGACCTCGTGCACTTCCATGATCATCTTAGACCAGCCACTTGGACAACAATTGGTTGCAACAATTGTTTTGCATAACCAAATAATTTCTGCACAAACTGTGAGAAACCGCCTCAGGGAAGCTCATTTGCATGCTTGTCGTCCTCGTTGGGGTGTCGACCTGACAGCAGTTTGTCATCCTAATCGACTTGAGTGGGCACACGCTCACATTTGATGGCACCCGGACAGCTGTTACAACAATTGGTTTGCATAACCAAAGAATTCCTGCACAAACGGTGAGAAACCGTCTCAGGGAAGCTCATCTGCTTACTCGTCGGCGTCTCCACCTGACTGCCGTTGTCGTCGTGACCGACTCAAGTGGGCAAATGCTCACATGCGATGGCGTTTGGCACGTTGGAGAGATGTTCTCTTCACAGATGAATCCCGGTTTTCATTGTTCAGGGCTGATGTCAGACAGCGTGTGTGGCGTCGTGTGGGAGAGCGGTTTGCTGAAGTCAACGTTGTGAATGAAAAGTCCAATGGTGGGGGCGAGGTTATGAGTATGGGCAGGCATATGTTATGGACAACAGGTGCATTTTATTGATGGCATTTTGAATGCACAGAAATCGGCCTCAGGACAAGATCCTGAGGCCCATTGTTGTGCCATTCACCCGACACCATCACCTCATGTTGCAGCATGACAAAGCACGACCCCATGTTGCAAGGATCTGTCTACATCCCAGTTCTTGCATGGCCAGCGTACTCACTGGACATGTCACTCATGGAGCATGTTTGGGATGCTGTGGATAGGCGTATATCACAGTGTGTTCCACTTCCTGCTATTATCCAGCAACTTGGCACATCCATTGAAGAGGAGTGGGGCAACATTCCACAGACACTAACCTGATCAAGTCTATGCCACGGAGAAGTGTTGCACCAGATACTGACTGCTTTCCAGACCCCCGATAAAGCAAAATTGCACATTTCAGAGTGGCCTTTTATTGTGGGCAGCCTAAGGCACACCTGTGCAATAATCATGTTGTTTAATCAACATCTTGATAAGCAACACATCTGAGGTGGGATGGATTATCTTGGCAAAGAAGAAATGCTCACTATCACAGATTGGGACAAATTTGTCAACAATATATGAGAGCAATAGGTCTTTTGTGTGTACAGTATAGTCAATGTTTTACACATTTGAGTTCAACTCATGAAAAATGAGAGCAAATTATTCTATCTAATCAATACTTATGTTTGTTTCTTGCGTAGACAAAGCAGAAACAGCAACTTGCAACAGTATATCAGATCTTTATTGACCAAACGGCACAACTGTTGTCCTCATGCCTACAGCGCACAGCCTTCTGGGTAAAATAGCCAGTAAACATTTACTTCCAGTTGACATGTATTTACAGTGGGGCAACAAAGTATTTAGTCAGCCACCGATTGTGCAAGTTCTCCCACTTAAAATGATGACAGAGGTCTGTAATTTCCATCATAGGTACACTTCAACTGTGAGAGACAGAATGGGAAAAAAAAATTCCTCCAAACACGACGAGTTGAGTTTATACCAAAATGGATACATGGATGATACTGCAGAGGATTGGGAGAATGTCATGTGGTCAGATGAAACCTAAATAGAACTTTTTGGTACAAACTCAACTCGTCGTGTTTGGAGGAAGAAGAATACTGAGTTGCATCCCAAGAACACCACACCTACTGTGAAGCATGGGGGTGGAAACATCATGCTTTGGGGTTGTTTTTCTGCTAAGGGGACAGGACGGTTGATCCGTGTTAAGGAAAGAATGAATGGGGCCATGTATCTTGAGATTTTGAGCCAAAACCTCCTTCCATCAGTGAGAGCTTTGAATAATTGACCAAATACTTATTTTCCACCATAATTTACAAATAAATTCTTTAAAATTCCTACATTGTGAATTCCTGGATTTTTTTTTTCACATTATGTCTCTCACAGTTGAAGTGTACCTATGATGGAAATTACAGACCTCTGTCATCATTTTAAGTGGGAGAACTTGCACAATCGGTGGCTGACTAAATACTGTTTGCCCCACTGTATAAATTATACATTTATCTATCCAGGGTAAGACAATTAAGAACATTTTTTCATCTGCATTGCTGACCGAGCAAAGAGGAAGCATATACATGTTAGAGATGTTAAAGTGTGATGATAATCTCTCATTCACCAACAAAAATTTGCGCCACAGATCGCTCTCAACAGTTCACAAATGTTAACGTGCCAGGTGAAATGTGATAGAACATAAATTAATGTTTAAGATGGACATACATGAGAAAGCCTGTATTTACAATACTGTATTTTTTAAGTATAGAGCACACCAGTATATAAGCTGCACCCACGAAATTTGAGAAGAAAAAAAAATCATTTTCCATATATTAGCAGCAGATATACTGTATACGTTGTGAAATTAGTTATTTATACAAAAATATTTTATAAATAAATATTTGCACACCTTAGTTGTTTCCAAACGGTGTCTGTAAGATGGCAGTAAAACGGCTGATCAAACAAAACATAAGTCATCGTCATCGTCAAGCTAGCTCTCCAATCAGCTAAACCGACTCAATAACTCCACGGTGACGTTTTGGTGAATTTCCTGAATTTACAAAACTGAAACAATACAAAAAGAATGTCTTTGTAAGTTAATAATACTAACACAGACATTCATAATCCTGTTTAATTACATTACGACGGTATGTACAAATATGCATGAAAACACTCCTACAGACATCACACATGGGATGCTTTAGTAAGTAAGAAATGTTTTAGTTATATTGTAAAACTTACTAATGTTGCTGGAAGTATTTGAGTTGGAACGCTATGGACAATTAGAAGAGGGCACGGCACTTGTACTTCCGGTTCAAAGTTATAAACAGAAAGACACACTATCAAGGTTCACCCAACAGCACTTGCAGTGAGAGAACTCGTATAAAAGATGGCGCCATAGCCCAAACAATAATGCACCATTTCAGTGTTTTTGAATGTGTTTGATGAAAACTATTTTCAATATGGCCATCAGCAAAGAAAAATCTGTGGTAAAGGTGTGGGGTGGGGGTGGGTTGTGTGTTTGTGTATAAGCCCATTGTCTTGGGTGTAGTGATGTTGTGTCCATAGGCCTGGGGCCACTCTGCATGCAATGGAAGCAAAGTTCGACTCCCAGGTGTCGTTGAGGAGGGAGGGAGGTTGTCAGGTTCAAACACAGATGACATCTATTAGACGAGACAAGAAGCAAGGAATTAAACAGAGACAGGTTTCAAATTAGCTCATTAGGACAAATGTCTGGGCTGCGACTTCGTACAGTCTCCCACCATGCTCTGACGAGGGAGTTCCACGCATCTTCTTTTATTTGGGCCTTTTTTGATTGCATAGCTGCAGCTGTTTCTAAGGAGAGGGGGGTCATATTCTGATTACATAGCTGCAGCTGTTTCTGAAGAGAGGGGGGTCGTAAACAGCTGTTGCAGCCGATCATAAACAGTTCAAAGAAAAGGTGCCTTGATCTGCGTCAGGTCTGCTTCCTCTCCGCTTTGTAGATCTCGGGTCAGGATAAGGCTATCAATAGATCAAAGAAACCAACACCTCCATGTCGCATCCCATCGCACACAGTGAAGTTTTATTCTGACAGAGGTCAAAAGCGTCCATCATTGAACAGTCCTCGGGGGATGTTTTCAGAACAGCCTGTTTCTGTTTTGCAGCGTCAAGGCCATTCAGCGGAGTCCATCCATCCATCCATTTCTACCGCTTATTCCCTTTTGGGGTCGCGGGGGCGCTGGCGCCTATCTCAGCTACAATCGGGCGGAAGGCGGGGTACACCCTGGACAAGTCGCCACCTCATCGCAGCATTCAGCGGAGTCAAATTGTAGATTAGGATTTTTGTTTTTCCAAGCCATCAGACATTACAATGGCCTGTCTGAACTATTTGTCCATGCTGGCTGCTCTCATAACCAATGTTCTCATTTCAACTAGTTTTTCCATGATGAGATCCATCTTGCAATCCAGTTCAAAAAATCGCCACAGTCTGTGATCCTACAGCCCGACCCATGCCTTCCATTGCGATGAACTGCCTTTGGGCTCCTTGAGTGGCTGCCATCATCTTACGAATTTGACGATAAACCAGAGCATTGCCCAACCCAATAAGCAGGTAACCCACGGTCACAGTTCCAAATAGGTAGATGTCTTCCACATCTTCGATGTAAAGTACCGAGAGGCAATGATTCTCCCTTTCTCCCAGGAATCGCTCATGTACACCGCAGCAATGGTTCCATCAGGGCA